>NW_026712283.1:1684810-1870997 GCF_030504385.1 Musca domestica | reverse complement strand
AGTTTGCAATAAGTTTTCTCTATCTCTCTGGTGGAAGACCACTGTCTACCACATAGGTTAAAATTTTTTCTTTATTTTACTTTCTCGGATATAATGGTACCTCCCTATATTCCCCATTTTTGTACCCACCACCATAGTATGGAGGTTATATAAAGTGTGTCATTCCGTTTGTAACACCTCGAAATATACATTTTAGACCCCACGAAGTATATATTCTTGATCGGCATAAAATTCTATATCGATTTAGCAATGTCCGTCCGTCTGTTCGTCTATCCGTCTGTCGGTCGGTGGAAATCACTTTAGCTTTCGAACGAATTGAAGTAAATTGATAAAATTTTGCTTAAATGTATATTATGTCAGCAGGAATTTGTTATTGAAAATGGGCCATGTAGGTCCACGTTTTGGTATACATATAACGGCACCTCCCGATATTCAGTATTCTGATGATTTTAGCGACATCATTTCCCGGAATGGTTTAAAATTTGGTATTTGAAGTTCGTAATGGATATTAGAGCCTGTGACAGAAAATTGTCTCTGCAGGTCCACATATTCGTACCATATAACGGTACCTCCCGATATTCGGTATTTTGATGATTTTAGCTACATTATTCACCGATTTTTTTAGTTTCGCATTTGAATACTGTAATGCTTATGACAAATTTACCTATGTAGGTCCATGTCGTCGTATAGACCCTAATATAACAGCTACATTCGGTATTTTTAAGAAACTTTCAGCTTTTTTACTTGTTATGATTCCAGACACATTTTTCTCGTATTGTTTTTTTAAACTCTCAAGAGTTGAAGAACTTTGAAACAGTCCAAAACTTGTTTATTAAATTTGTTTATTAAATATGAGGGTTTTGATTACTTTATATTACAGGTTATTATTAAAAGATGGGCATTTGAAAAGGACATACCCGATATAATTTACACTTCAAAGATGAAAATATGTATTTCAGACTAAGGTTGAGGTAAAATATGTAAAATTATGGCTTGCTTCCTCTCCTTTATTCTAATATTTATTTAAGACTAGCGTAAGGTATGAAACTTGACTATCTTGGCCCACTGCACAGCAGAAAAACCTTCAAAAATTTGCAAAACAACTCCTATAAAATTATTAAATTTTTAATAGTTATAAATCGCACAAAAACGTACCGATTCCACAAAGAAGTCCTAACATTGTTTATTTTAATATTTGTATTAAATGTTTGTCATTTGTCATGTCATGTCGAACTATTCAGAACACTGACCCTTAATGGAGAAGGTACCAGTGGCCCTATATTCTCACTATAATAATTTTTCGGAATTTTGAACCTATTGGTTGAAGCCTTGGTGGCCTTAAGTGAACAGATACATCCCGCATTTACACTATATCTGTTTTTGTTAAAAATATTGTGATATTCGAATTTTGAAGGAAATCGCTTGAAAAAACTTGTTTCTCATGTTGTAGAGTCCGCTCCGCTACATCTCATCTTCACACCAGATTTTGTGTTGGTTGAAAACACGAAAGGGGTGTTTATTTCGATTTAATGAGCATTACGGTTTATCAATATTTGAGTTATAAAAAAGTTCTTAAAAAAAAAAAAAAAAAAAAAAAAAAAAATCTGGCAAAATACCGAATGTGGGGAGGCACAATTACAGGGTTGGATGAATAAATTGCAACCAACTTCAGACTGCTGTCATTTATAACCTCATTATATTTTTTTTAGACGTACAAAATCATTTGGTGAGAATTTTCCAGAAAAAAAGTTATTCGTGATGGAATTCAAGCGTGATAGTGTGATTTCTTCATATTTAGCTGGAAAATCACAAGTGGCTATCGTTAGAGCACTCACAGCATTTAAATGTGAACAAATCTTTTGTGTCTCGTACCTTGGTATCGTGATACTGGTAGCGTAGCCCGACGTCAAGAAATTGTTCGAAAACTAAGAAAGTGACTTGATCGAAACCCGCGTGGCAGTGGCCGAAAAGTGGCTCGTGATCTGAACATATCGCAATGTTTCATTTGGCAAATATTTAAATTCCAAAAAGTGCTAGAACTTACACCGCAACAGAAAGAAAATAGACTCAAAAGAGCTAAAGAGTTGCTTCGCGTGGCTGAAAGTTGTGAACTGCCGAATTTGGTTTTCCTCCGGTGAGAAAACATTCGTTGTCCAGCAGTTTGTAAACAAACAAAATGACCGTGTTTACTTGCCAAAGAGGTCAGCAGAAAATGTTCACCAAAACTCAAGTTATGGTTATGGGCCGCCATAACAGCCAATGGTCACTCTCTGCTCGTATTAATCGACCCTGTCATCAGAATAAATGCCGAATATTATCGCGAAAATATTCTGGAGGATGTAATAAAGCCTTGGGCACGCAAACATTTTGGCCGCAGACCTTGGACTTTCCAACAGGACTCAGCACCATTTCACCCATCAGGCGCCACCCAAGAATGATTACAAAATGAGGTTCCTCGCTTCATTTCCAGTGCACAATGGCCAACAAAATCTCCGGATTCCAATCTGTTGGACTATTGTGCCTGAAGTATTTTGGAAAGCAAGGTTGGCACTAAAAAATACAAAAGTGTCGATCACCTCAAGCAAGCGCTTCTCCGGGAATGGGCCAAAATACCGCAGAGCAACATTCGGGCAGAGTGTGACGGTTTCATTGGCTGTTTGAATGTCATAATTCGTGCCAAATGTGACCAATTCGAACAAATCTAAACTTATTCTAAGAATTTATGCTATTTCCGACATTTTTTGCTTTTCATCAATAAAATTTAAAAAAAATATATAAAAATTATGGAGTTTAACTTTTTTGGAGTTTTGTTTTATCTTACACTGTATAGGTCCACGTTTTCGTTTAGCCACATAATGGTGCGACCGAATATTCCGTATTTTGATGATTTTTGCCACACTTTTCCGCGGATTTGTCTAAAAATAGGTATTTGTAGTTCATAATGGGTGCTAGCTCCGGTGGCAGAACATTGAATATATAGTCCCACGTTTTCCTGTAGCGCACATATAACGATACCCATCGATATTCGATAGTTTGATATTCCTAGTCACATTTACCCACGAAATTGTTTCAAATTTGGTATTTAAGAAGATTTGAAGATGAAGAAGAAGATGACAATCCTTGAAGTATAAAATTTTCTAAAGAGGTTCCCGTTTTGGTATTGCCCCCATATAACGACCTCACCCACTTTTTGAAAAGTTTGACGGCATTACCCAAACGGTCTTACTGGCATTTGTAGTTTAAAGTGGAAAACATTTGAATTCAGATATTTTTATATAAAAAGGTTTTTTTACCCAAGGGTGGAGGGTATTAAAAGTTCGGCCCGGCCGAACTTTTTTACTTGTTAAACAGTAAAGATTCATGTTTCGGGAAAATAATCGCCCATCTACAGCTCAACCTTAAAAGTTTTATAAATATCAACAACGAGTATTTTCCTGTACTTTGATGGCTACTCTCAGACATGTTTCAGGTTAAGTGGATCCCATTTTAGTAAGGGAATCGTTATTTAGGCATGAGGCAGCTAAAGACATTTTCAAATGTTTTTTTCACCAAAAAGCAGCAGCAGCAGAATACATAACAAGTTAAAAAGCAGTAAGTTCGGTCGGGCCGAACTTTGAATACCCTCCACCATTTGGAACGAATTTGAAAATAAAATCCTCAAAAAATTCTGTTAAAATTTTAAAAATACCGAATATAGCCGTTATGTTGGTGTATACGGCGTGGGCATTGTTTGTCATAAGTCATTACCATATACAAATTCGAAACTTGAATTATACGGTGAATATTGTAGCTAAAATCATCGAAATATCGTATATAGGGAGGTGGCGTTATATCGGAGCTGTGCGAGGACCTGAACCAGCATAGACAATTTTTTTTACAGCCTATGGCAGGCTGTAGCATCCATTACGAACTTCAAATACGCGTCTCAAACATTTTCGGTGGTTATTGTACCTAAACTCGTCGAAGGATGTGTGGCCTATATGAAGTCCTGGACCTTTACAAGCTCTAAATACGTAATTTGAAATAATTCCGGTGAATAATGACGCTAAAATCATGAAAATACCGAATAAAGGGAGCTACCGTTATATGGGGGCTATACGAAGACGTGGACCAGCACAGACAATTTTCTGTGTTAGGCTGTAGTATCCATTTCGCACTTCAAATACAAAATTTGAAACAATTCCGGTTATCAATGTCGCTAAAATCATCAAAATACCGATTATAGGGAGGTACCGTTATATGGGGGCTATACGACCGGCATAGACAGTTTTCTGTCTTAGGCTGTAGTATCCATTTCGCACTTCAAATACAAAATTTGAAACAATTCCGGTGAATAAATTACCGAATATCGGGAGGTACTGTTATATTATATATATATATATATATATCTTAACCCGCCTACTGGAAAAATAAACATGTGTGCAAATTTGTAGCCTTCTATCTCAATTCGTTCGAAATATAGCGAGATTACAACAGACAGACAGACGGACATGGCTAAATCGGCTTAGAATTTTACGCTGACCAAGAATATATATACTTTGTTGGGTCTGACATGAGTATGTCGTGGAGTTACAAACGGAATGACAAAGTTAATATACCCTCCATAGTATGGTGGAGGGTATAAAAATAATATTAACATCCTTCGCGGCCCTGGTCTCCACTTTAAATTAAGTTTTAAACTTCCTACAAAAAGAATACATTTTGATGTCAGTTGAAATCTGCTACGGTATCTGCAAATGAAATTTTACAAAAATTAAATACATTTCTCCCAATGTTGATTAGAACCCGTATCGAATATCCCACCTATAAATAACCTTTACTCATTTTGTTGCTTGACATATTTTCCGAAAGCTGTCATCGACATGGCATAAAATGTTCATGCTCTGTACCCACATCAAATTGAATGTCAAACGGCCATTTCAACAAGTCAAACTTTTGAAGAGTGGTATTTGAACAACTGAGCTCTCGCACTTCCGGTTTTTGTTCTGGAAGGAGTTATGTTTCTTCCTATTCCGGAAAGACATCATAATCTATTTGCAAAGTCATGCTACTACTGGAATAAATTTTCAAGGCAAATGAAGTATCTTCATTGGTCAGACCAACCAAATAAAAATGTCTGTACGTATGTATTTCTGTGTGTACGTATGGCTGTGTGTATGTGTGTGTGCAGTACAAAGTACTGCCTTATCATATAATTAATGTAAAATTAGGTTAACATTAATTAATATTAAGTTTTTTTGTTATTCCTTCATTCTCTTTGCACGGCAGCGTTCTTTCTTTTCCCTCCTTTTAGCCTAGACCACACTTGATGGTGTCTGGTCACTTGGAGGTGGCCTAATATGGGCGTAAATTTTAAACTTAAACACAGTTTGTGGTTCTTTATTGCCTTCATTGCTAGTGGCCTACCCCAAAAGAGATGAGGGTGGCAAAGATGATGATGATGACGACGTTAATGGGTGGTATGATATTTGCATCGCCACCGCCGCCACATTAATTTAAACGTAATTTGAATATTTCCATTTGCTATTCCATTTGACTTTTGCTTTGCGTTTCTCCACCCCCCTTTTCTCGTTGAACAAACACCAAAAGTCCAAGGAAGCTGAATCAATTAGCCAGTCACACACTTATGGAGAAAGAAAAATTCTTCAGTAAATATACATAGGAACGGGGTCGGAGGGGCCGAATCCTCAAGGCCTTTTCTTTTAACTTCGCCGTAGTCATCCTCTCATTCCTTGTGGCCACACAATTTTTTGCCTTTTCATTTGATAGATTTTTTGCGACATTTTTTGTGAGTGATAGGCAAAAGGACAATTTTTCGCCTGGTTGAAAATTAATTGAAATTCAAGTAGCCTCTGCTTTGGATGGTTTGATGATAAAGATGAATGACTGAATGGATGGATGCTGGGAAAGGATGAATGATGAAATGGAAGTTTTGAGATGCAATGGGTTTGAACTAGACACGTGTTTTACACCCATGCCATGGGATCACTATTATATTCGTAACTAATCGAAATAATTATTTCAGGAGTCAAAATTATACAATTAGTTTAAGTCCATCTAAATTTCAACTTTCCATAGGTGATTTAATATTTGCGAACTTAATAAAATCACATCAAATCAAATAGAGGTCCAATTGCCCTCGACCAATAGATTATCATATAAAGAAGTTTTGTCAGAAAACTAACCTATTCATATTCAAGTTTATTGAACATTGATAACTTTCTGCATCAAACATTCTTCGATTTTTTATACCCTACACCACATAGTGGTGAGGGTATTATGCCTTTGTGCATTTGTTTGTAACAGGGAGAAGGAAGTGAGATAGACCCTTTTATACTTTTGTGGATCTTCATAGAATCACTTTCTTAGTGAATTCATGCATGTCAGTCCGTCCATCCGTCAGTCTGTCTATGTATTATTGCGTACAAAATGCAGGTCGCATTTATTATTCGGTTGGGATGAAATTTTGCAAACAATAAATGCACAAAGACATAATACCCTGACCACTTTTTGGTGTAGGGTACAATTATGGAGTTTGACTTTGTTGTAGTTTTTTTATATGTTTCATCCGATTTGGTGTTTAAGTCCCTCACATTCGCAATATGCATTTGCCAACATGATATTGTGTACCAGATAAAAATACAGCCCCGAAATACCTCTGCCAAATTTTATCGAAATCGGATCAGATAGGCATATACACTGGTGGACAAAACTAAAGCAACTTAAATCGCAAAGACAATAAATGTCCTTTAACATTTACAATAATAAACAAATCGTAATTATTTTTCCAGTTTTAAATGAGGGGTTTTATTCACTTTTAAGAAACTAAAAATAAAAATATAAAAATAATTTTGAACGAAAAATAATATGTGGAAAACTAAAATGACCCAATTTTTGCTTGGTCAAAACTAAAGCAACTTTTGATTTTTTATTTTAAAATAATTAAATTTTGGCTAGTAGTCGATAGCATAACCATTATTTTTGATAGCAGCTTCACACCTACGAGTCATTGAATCTATAACACGCTCAATTTGATCCTTGAGTGTGCTTTCCCAGGCACCCCAAATTCTTTAGAATATGTTGTGCTTATTTATTTCCGAATCTCTCTTGATCTTCCTATCTACGATACTCCAAAGGTTTTCTGAGGAGTTTAGGTCAGGTGATTGTGCCGGCCATAACAAAACATGAATTTTTGACTCCCGCAACCAATATTTGACAAGTTTGATACAAGTTTGGGATCATTGTCATGCTGAAACACCCAAATCAGCCGAATATTTTACTCAGCGTAAGGGAACAACGTGATGTCCACACATCTTTGTAAACAAACCGTTCCACAACTTCCTTTATTTTATGGATAGGCCCAAGTCCATAGAAAGAAAAACAGCGCCACACCATTTTTGACCCTCCCTCATGCTTCACTGTACCTTTGCAACACTGCGGCTTGAGTCCTTCATTTTTTTGGCCTTCTCACCGTAAAATTTTTCACGTCTGAGCCCTTAATATTAAACGTAGACTCATCCCAGAAATAATGTTTTTTCCATTGAGCTTGATTCCACTTAATATTATCGTTTCCGAATGCCTTTTTGATTTTTTCAGATATAAATGGTTTTTTGATGTCTTACGGGCATGCAGACCAGCTGCCACTACTCGTCTACGCACTGATCTCGAGCTTATATCCAATGATTGCTCTCTCACCAATCCAGTTGAACTCTTAAATGGTTGTTTTTTATTTCCCTCACAATTTGTGGATCAGTACGGGCTGAAGTTTTTCATGGCCTTCATCCGTTATAGACTGTTACTACTGATCCAGTTTCAAGAAACCGACTTAGTATACAGAAATAATTATGAAATCACATAAATATTTATGAAATATTTGTCGGAAATCATTTTCTGTGATATGTTGTTTTGATAGTCACTAATAATTTGCTGTTTTATTCAGGTACTGTATTTGCGTCTAGCCATTTTAAAACTTTTTTTGGTAGTACTTAAAAAACGAAAAGAAAAACACATACTGTTGTAAAAAACTTCTCAAAAAGGATTTATGACAAGCGAAATTGTCGAAGGAAGCAAAAAGCGATAAATATCACAGTAAAAACAACTGAAATTGAAGCGGTTATATGAATATACAACAGAGTTGCTTTTGTTTTGTCCAAGCCAAAATCGGGTTAATTGACTTTACCAAACATTATTATACCCTACAACACTATGTGTTGGGGGTATTATAAGTTTGATTGGGCCAGAATTTATGTAACACCTTGAAATATTGGTTTCCCATATAGGAAAGTATATATAGATCTTCCTAGCTCGCCGAGTTGAGTCGATCTAGCTATGTATGTCCGTCCGTCCGTCTGTCCGTCTGTCCATGTTAATTTGTAATCACTCTACAGGTCGCAATTATGGTCCGATCTTCACGAAATTTAGAATGGAGGTGGGGTTAAGGTCAGAATAGAACCCTATTTCTTTTGAAGATGATCGCATAATATTTAGGGGTTGAAATGGACCAAATACTGAAAAATGTCGGATTTTGCAGTAGCTATACAGGTCGCAATTATAGACCAATCGACGCGGAATTTCGCATGTAGCTAGAGTTTAGGGCGGGAAAGAAGCCTACCAATTTTGATGGTCATCGGATAATATTTAGCGGGTAAAATAGACCATATCTTTTTTGTTGGAAAAATTCAACATTTTTCATTAAACCGCGAATATTTTAAATCCCGGCGAAATCACAAAGTTATGACAAGGTTACTTCTGAACTTTACATTAATGTTAACATACAACAAATCGGATATATAGCAAAATATGTGCGATATATATGTCTATCAAAGAAGATATGCTTGAAAGATCTCATATATGTCGAGAACGGCTGAACTGATTTCGACAGTTCTCATTAATTCAGAATGGCCTCTTGGCAGGAAAGAAAAAACTTCAAAAAAATCGCATAAAAATATCTCTCTAAAGATGAAAATATTGATTTTGTAAAATTTTCTCATATTTTTTCAATTTTGTCATATTTTTGGCATATTTTCATTTTGAATTAAACATTTGGTAATATTTCTACAGCTAACAAAACTAAGTAGTTAGGATATCAGGATATCATATACAGATCGCATTCATGGCCCGATCCTTACGAAATTTTGCATGGGGATAAGATGAGGGTCAGAATAGAAGCCTACTTTTTTGGAGATGATCGCCATATATTTAGGGGTTGAAATGGACCAAAAAACTACAAAATTGTCAGCAGGTCGTAATTATCGCCCGATCCTCACGCACATTTGAATGGGGGTTACCGACCATTGCAAAAGCCAAGCCGTTTTGGATGGCCATCCAAAAATATTCAATATGTAAAGGAGTTTGCCAACTTTTGTAGACAAAATACGAAAATGTCCATTCCAGTGACTTTTTGGAGAATTCACAAATACAGGAAAGACGCTCTTCTGACTATTTCGTTAACACTGATTTCGCTGAAGAATATAGTCAAATGCCTGTATCTCATATAGATGTGCTTCAGTCAAAAACCAATAATAAATGTTAATCTTTTGCCACTTCTGAGAGATTATAGGTCTTTGTGAAATATTGGTTCCAGATCTAGGAAGACCATTTACCAATAAATTGGAAATGAGCAAATTAGTTTAAGTTGCTATTATTCTTTTATTCTTTTATTTCTTTTATTATTTGTCACAATATCTTGTGGAATTCTTTCGAGTATCTCGCCTATATAAACTGTATCATTTATTATAGTGTTGTAGGGTATTCAACGCTCGGCCTCGCTCGACTGTAGCCTTTGCTTACTTGTTTTTTATATAAAAATGAATTTTGGTTTTATGTTTTAGGTTTTTAAAAAGTGAATAAAGTACCTAACTTAAAACAAGAAAAACTTTCTCATTTTCTTAATTTTTAAAAAAGTTATAGGGCATTCATTATCCTTGTAATTTCAGTTGCTTTAGTTTTGGCCACCAGTGTAGCTCCCATATATTTCTTCACCAGATATCAGAGTTTTTTGTACACCAAATGGCTAATATCAGCCTAAATGGGTTAAATATTGACACTTTTGACGGAATTCAGCAAAAAACAAGTGCTTCAAATTTTTGTGAAAATCAGCTCAGATATAGCTTTAGCTCCCATACATATGTTTCATCCGATTTGGAGTCAAGTCTCTCACATGCGTAATATGTGCTCCACAACAATGCTATTTGATACCGGGCATCAGATACTGCTGGAAAATACCTCAGAAAAATGGTATTTATATAGCTTCGATACACATCTTCGTCCTAATTTACGGTTATTGCTCACCATATATGTATTATTGGGCCAAATTGAATAGATTTTTTCATATTCAATCGAATTTTACTATTAGGCGAGTCCGGTATATCTATTGTTCCAATAAATATTTTTATACCCTACAACACTATGTGTTGGAGATATTATAAGTTTAATTGAGCTAAAAATTATGTAATACCTCGAAATACATATGGATCTTCCTATCCCGCCGAGCTGATTCGATCTAGCTATGTACGTCCGTACGTCCGCCTGTCCGTCTGTTCATGCTAATTTATAATCAAGCTACAGGTCGCAATTGTGGAACGGTCCTCACGAAATTGAAAATATAGATGGGGTTAGGATCTGAATATAACCCTATTGTTTTGGAGATGATTACAAAATATTTAGGGGTTGAAATGGACCAAAAAATGACAATTTTCATGATTTTGCAGTTGCTCTATAGACCACAATTATGAACCAATCGACGAAATTTTCCATGGGACTAGAGTTTAGGGCTGGGCAGAAGCCTGCCAATTTGGGCGGCCATCGGACAATATTTAGTGGGCAAAATGGACCCTTACTTTTATGTTGGAAAATACGAAAACTGCCATTAAACCCAGCCAAATCACAAATGCATTAAGAGAACACTTCTGACCATTACAGGAATGCTGATAGCCAAGAAATCGGATCTATAGCAAAAACAGGTGAGATGAAAAAACTGCAACTGCAACCACTGCTGTCATTTCAAAGCCACTCGTCCGACAGCTGTTAATATTATCCCAATGTGAATAAATCTTTTGTGTCTAGTACCATCGCTCGTTACCGTGATACTGGTAGCGTAGCCCGACGCCAAGGAAGTGGACGGAAGAAAACAGCAACATCAGCAGATATGATTCGCAAAAGTGAAGAAGCGACTTGACTGAAACCCGCATCGCAGTGGACGAAAAATGGTTTGTGAGCTGAACATATCGCAATATTCCATTTGGCAAATATTGAAAAATGAGCTCAGGGTAAAGCCATTGAAATTCCAAAAAGTGCAAGAACTTACACCGCAGCAGAAATAAAATAGACTAAAAAGAGCTAGGCAGTTGCTTCGCTTGGCCGAAAGTGGTGAACTGCCGAATTTGGTTTTCTCCGATGAGAAAACATTCGTTGTCCTGCAGTTTGTAAACAAACAAAACGATCGTGTTTACATGCCAAAGAGGTCAGCTGAAAATGTGCACCTTCGGTTGGCCATCAGAACTTAAGCGCCGGCCATGGTGATGGTGTGGGCCGCCATAGCAGCCGATGGTCGATCTCCGCTCGTATAAATCGACCGTGGCATCGGATTTTCGCGATAATATAAATGTTCTGGAGGGTGTATTGAAGCCTTGGGCACGCGCCACCCAAGAATGGTTCCTCGCTTCATTTCCAGCCACAATGGCCAACAAAATCTCCGGATACCAATTCGATGGACTATTGTGTGTGGAGTATTTTGGAAAGCAAGGTTGGCACTAAAAAATACCAACGTGTCGATAACCTCAAGCAAGCGCTTCGACGGAAATGGGCCAAAGTACCGCAGAGCAACATTCGGGCCATAATTCGTGCCAAAGGTAACCAAAATGTTATCCTATTTCCGACATTTTTTGCTTTCATTCAATAAAATTTAAAAAAAAAAATATGTAAAAATTATGGCGTTTGACTTTGTTGCAGTTTTTTTCATTTCACGCGGTATACCCTAATATAACGGCTACATTCGGTATTTTTAAGATTATAAAATAATTTTTAAGGATTTCTTTTTTTTTTTTTGAAAATTGCCAATTCGTTCCAAAAGGTGGAGGGTATTCAAAGTTCGGCCCTGCCGAACTTATAGCATTTTTACTTGGTTAGATATCGTATGTTTTGAAAAATATAGTAGATATGAAAATGTTGTTTTGAAGAATCTCCAACCTAGTCAAAAAGGTTTTCAGTTTTGCAGAAAATTTATCGGAAATTGTAGTGTTGTAGGGTATCAAATGGTTGTAGATAATCACACATTTTAACATTTCTATTAATAGTAAATCTGTTGTGAAGATATTATATGTTGATATACTCCTTGTGGAACATAAGACACAAACGTTCAAGATTTCGAAAAAATTACCAATATTTCCAGTAATTTTGCAAGGAAGGGGCAATTTTTTTTTTTTGAAAACTACAAATCGGAAGTGAGTCCCACTTACTTAAACTAAACGGATTACAATATTCCTACTGAAGTTAGGTGATGCATTTAAAAAAAGGTAAAAAACACATTAAATTCAGTTAGGTCGAACTTTTAATACCCTCCATCGGCATTCAACGTTGGAAGTTTAATTTCAAACTTCAAAACCCATGAAATTTGTTGGAGAGTACAGACCAGACAAATTTTTCGTATCTTAATATATCTATCGATAAATCATGTCAAAATGTTTAACATCTGTGCGGGATGTACCAGAAGAAGTAGACTGATTCTTCATATAAATAGTGTCGATAGCGATGCTGAAATTGCTTGTTTTGAAAAGGGGGATTCTATTTCTTATTTATCAAATTATCAACAACCAACTTTGTTAACCAACTCGGATACACCTTAAAATCTATATGAAATTTAAATTTCCTTTTAAGAATTTTAAATTTCATTGACGGTGTGGCCAATCTCCGTTGGCGATCTAAGATCGAAAAAAAAATACTTTGCGCAAAATGTCCAACAACAGGAACGTGGGCCCTAAAATTCTGTGTAGCTTTAGTATTCCTTTGTAAATAAAGATATTAATCCTTATAGGAAAATTATGCTTGGAAACGATACATTTATGTAATTTCCTCTCAAGGATTTTTTTACCTTTTCAATTCTAGATCGGTACTCTTACTTAAACTTTTTATTTTCTATTTTTCGAAAATAGGTTATTCATCATCATCTGGCGAAAAAATACCAAAAGTTAACCTCCTTTCCATTTCTCCGATTCAATCAAAATGACATAAAATCCCAAGTTAATATTGAATTGTGCACCTTAACTATTTAAGCCTTCGGCTACTACAAACACAAATCATCCGAAACCTATTGAAAATTTCCGTTCTTTGACAAAAAAAAACACAGGGCTCAGAGCAATTGAATTGTCGGCAACACTTGCTGACTTTTTCCAATTGTTTAGCCTTATCTATGGGTCATAACATTGCAACAGGAAAAACCTCAGTCGAAAGTAACAAAGCTGGCAATATGTTGCAGTTAAGTTGTAGAACTACAGCAACAACAACAGGAAAAACGAAGCAAATTTGTCGTCACTGATGTTCTCTCCAGGCTGCTAATCTAAGTACCATTTGTTGTAACTAGTTCACAGCGTTTAGTCTTTTTTGGTTTGTTTGTTTGCTTTTTTTCTCCTTTTCTTTATTATTTTCTTGGGGGGCCAAAGGAATGTTTGTCTGTTTGTCCGTTACTGTTGCACTCCACTTTTATGAACAGATTCGCACACTTTGCACTTCTTTATTATAAAGACCTTTTTCTTTAACAAAAAAAGGAAACACTTCTCCCTTTTTCTATGCAGTTTCGCCCTTGGTTTGTTTGCATCTTTTAGCCTTTTCAAGAAATGATGCACAAGATATGTTTGCAAATGTCCCTGCTGCACTTTTGTGCTCTCAGAGGAGTTGCGTTGGGGGCCAAATATATACTCTCTCTCTCCCCGATTGTGTTTATCCTTAAAATACACTACACTTAGTTGCTTTTTAATGCAATATATGAGATACTTTTTTCCCTCCTATTTTATTTTTAGACCCTACACCACAAGGTGGTCAGGGTATTATGTCTCTGTGCATTTGTTTGTAACAGGCAAAAGGAAACGAGATAGACCCGTAGTTCCTTTTGATGATCTGCATAAAATCAGATTCTGAGTCGATTTATGCATGTTCGACCGTCTGTCCATGTATTTTCGTGAACAAAGTACAGTTCGCATTTATTACCCGATCCAATTGAAATTTTGCACAAATCATTTGTTTGGCCCAAGGACTAACCCTATTGAAATTGGAGAGAATCGTTAACATTCTAGATATAGCTCTCATATATATATTCGTCCGATTTGCCTTTTATTGCGCACCAAACGTGTAATATCGGCCCGAGTAGTATGGAATCTTGCACATACAACCAAATTAGGCCTGAAAATAAGTATGCCAAATTTGATCGACCTCAAGGTCTTCTATAGACAAAGAAGACCTTAAGGTTTTCTAAAGAGAAAACAGAAGACCTCGATGTCTTATATAACCAATAAAAGACCTATTTGGTCCTTGAAAAAAAATTCTTTAAAAAATCCACGATTTTTTGGTCCTTGAAAAAATATTCTTTAAAAAATCCACGATTATTTGGTCCTTGAAAAAATATTCTTAAAAAATCCACGATTATTTGGTCCTTGAAAAAATATTCTTTAAAAAATCCACGATTATTTGGTCCTTGAAAAAATATTCTTTAAAAAATCCACGATTATTTGTCCTTGAAAAAATATTCTTTAAAAATCCACGATTATTTTGTCCTTGAAAAAAATATTCTTTAAAAAATCCACGATTATTTGGTCCTTGAAAAAAATATTCGTTAAAAAATCCACGATTATTTGGTTCTTGAAAAAAATATTCTTTAAAAAATCCACGATTATTTGGTCCTTGAAAAAAATATTCTTTAAAAAATCCACGTTTATTTGGTCCTTGAAAAAATATTCTTTAAAAAATCCACGTTTATTTGGTCCTTGAAAAAAATATTCTTTAAAAAATCCACGTTTATTTGGTCCTTGAAAAAAATATTCTTTAAAAAATCCACATTTATTTGGTCGGTTCAGATATAGCTATAGCTCCCATATATATTTTTCTTCCGATTTGTTATTTTAGTCCTCCGCAGCCGAAATATGCACTCTGTAACAACAATATTTGGGGAAATGTATTAAATACAGCTCAGAAATACCTTTGCTAAATTTTATCGAGATCGGTTCGGATTTGGATATATCTTCCATATATAACTTCGTCCGATTTACCTTTTATTGCACACCAAACGTCTAATATTTGTCCAAATGGGATAAAATTTGGCACGACCGAATTGAGTCTAGAAGGTAGTATGTCAAATTTAGTGAAGATCGGTCCAGATATAGCTATAGCTCCCATATATATTGTTCATCCGATTTGTTATATTTATTACCCACAGCCGTAATATGCACTCCGTAACAACGATATTCAGGGAAATATATGAAATACAGCTCAGAAATATCTTTGTCAAATTTTATCAAGATCGGTTCAGATTTGGATGTAGCTCCCATATATATTTTTATCCGATTTCAAGTTAATTGTGCACCAAATGGGCAATACAAGTCCGAATTTAAAAGATTCAAATGCTTCGGCATATTTAGTCCTTTGAACTTTAAATTATAATTATAATCATAGCGCGTATGATTGAAATCTCCCATAAAAACTTTTAATTGTTATGAGGATGTTCTACTAAATTAGCAAAATGGTGTAGGGTATCATAAAGTCGGCCCCGCCCGACTTTAGGACTTTCTTTACTGGTTTTTTTGTTTACATCTTGGTTGTGGCAACAAAAACAACAACGCTGGTGAGCTACTATAAAATATACCTCGCAGCTAACAAAAAAAGAAACAAGAGCGAGAACAAAAACAAGTTTCACAGTTCGCTTCCTTAAAACACATTGGTGCTGCTACAACTGGAAAATTGACTAGAATATTATAAAAGCCATCATGTAGATGTTTATATTGCCAATGGAGGCAGTGGTAGCAGAAGCAAAAGCTGCATCTTTAGCATACACAGGCTGATACTGCTGCAGGAGTGGATTTAAGGAGAATAGTTTTAACGGTAACATAGGCAACATATGCATTTCAAGCTTGGCTAAGTACTTTCTTGTTGTCTACCCTGCCGGTGTTGGCTTGTAAATAGATGACGACGACAACAACAACATCGAATACCAACACAAAATAGCTAAACAAAATATTTGCTATTTCCATTAGAAGCATTTGAAAAATGCACTCGTTTGCCCGCCCAAATGTGAGAATAGGAACGGTAACAAAAACAACTGCAAACAGAGTAATGAACATTTCGGTCAAAAGGCAAATGGTGTTGTTGAAAGTTGCAAGAATTGCATCAGAGAGGTCCAAAATCCGGGGAATGTATATTCAAAATATTGACTTAGTGTAAACTTTTTTGATAAATATCGGAGTAATTCGCCTATCGGCCCCGTTTGTGCCGCCACCAAGAACCAAAGTAAATAAAATAATAACTGTTACGAAGTATGTCTCACAATATTGAAATGCCTTCAAAATTTTGGCCTACGAACCCAAAACTATTTTAAGGTTTTGATCTTCAAACCGAATACTATCAATTTCACTTGCAAATTTCCACAGCCCAGACTTACTACTGGACAGTAAAATTATAAAAAAAATGTGCAACGAATTCCGAAAAAATGCAAAATTTGCCGAAAATAAACATTGTTTTTTTTTTTTTTTTAAACAATATTTGTGGTACTTTTATGGTACCGGAGACTCACAAAAATTTAATTGAATACCATTTGGAAGAAATTTGGAAAATTAAAAAAATATATAATAATAATAATATTTACAATAATAAGCAGTAAGGAATGGTCAAAAGTCGTGCAGGTTTATATTGGGAATTTATGTGAAATAGAATACAAATTATGAACCAAATAACATTGCTTAATAGTACATGATATGACTTCGATATGGATTACTTCAAAAAAATATTTCGCCACGCGGTAAAATTCATTTGTATATGAAAAAAAAAAATATTCAATGTGGGCTAATATTACATATACAGGATGAGATGTAAAAACTGGAACCAACTTCAGACTGCTGTCATTTCTAAGCCACTCGTCCGACAACGGTTAAAATTATTCCAGTGACAGCTCATTATATTGTTTCAAGCGTACAAAATCACTTTGGTGAGAATTTTCCAGAAAAAAAGTTATTCGTGATGGAATTCAAGCGTGATAGTGTAATTTCTTTATATTTGGCTGGCAAACCACAAGTGGCTATCGTAAAAGCATTCCAGCATTTAAATGTGAATAAATCCTTTGGGTCTCGTACCATCGCTCGTTACCGTGATACTGGTAGCGTAGCCCGACCTCAAGGAAATGGACGGAAGAAAACAGCAACATCAGCAGAAATGGTCCGAAAAGTAAAGAAGCGACTTGATCGAAACCCGCGTCGCAGTGACCAAAAACTGGCTCGTGAGCTGAACATACTCCAAAATTCCATTCGGCAAATATTAAAAAATGAGCTCGGGGTAAAGCCATTGAAATTCCAAAAAGTGCAAGAACTTAAACCGCAACAGAAAGAAAATACTTGCCAAAGAGTTCAACTGAAAATGTACACTTTCGGTTGGCCACCAGAACTCAAGCGCCGGCCATGGTGATGGTGTAGGCCGCCATAACAGCCGATGGTCGCTTTGCGCTCGTATTAATCGACCTCTGATTCCGAATATTGTCGCAAAAATATTCTGGAGGGTTATTAAAGCTTTGGGCACGGAAACATTTGGCCGCAGACCTTGGATATTCCAACAGGAGTCAGCACCAACGCACTCAGCACGCGCCACCTAGGAATGGTTACAAAATTAGGTTTCTCGCTTCATTTCCAGCGCATAATGGCCACCAAAATCTACGGATACAAATCCGTTGGACTATTGTGTCTGGAGTATTTTGGAAAGCAAGGTTGACATTAAAAAATACCAACGTGTCGATCACCTCAAGCAAGCGCTTCGCCGAGAATGGACCAAAATACCGCAGAGCAACATTCGGGCAGTGTGTGAAGGTTTCATTGGCCGTTTGAAGGTCATAATTCGTGCCAAAGGTGACCAATTCGAACAAATCAAAACGTATTCTAAAACTTAATGCTATTTCCGACATTTTAAAATTTAAGAAAAAAAAAACGTAAAAATTATGGCGTTTGAATTTTTGCAGTTTTTTTTATCTCTGTATATCCTTAGGTCGAAACTTTGTCGGTCTTTTGTTTTTTTTTTTTTTTTGAAATAATGCCATACTGTCCTGCATAAATGTTACCTTTGGTTTTTGACGGGGGCATTTGCGGTATTATTTTTACCCCTCTCTGTCATGCTGATTGGTTTTCAAAACAATTTCACATAAAACAATATCCAAAATGCTAGATTTCTGCCCTGTTTTTAACTCTCTCTTCATACAAAATTCTGTGTCGATTGAATTTTAATTGTTACCCGTAGAACGACTGCAAAATCAGGAAAATTTTAAATTTTTGGTCCATTTGAACCCCTAACAACAATAGGCTACTAATCTGGCGCTAACGGACTATATTTGCGACCTGAATATAATACCCTCTATACATAGAGTAGCAGGGTGTAAAAATAAAAAATTCAAAATTAAAATAGCAAGTCAAAAAAATATTCACTTTCTATTGGCATATTTCTGCGCAATTTTTCTTAAATTTTATCCTCTTCTTCCGAATCGGTAAGAATTGTCAAAATCAGTCCAGCTGCTTTTGACTTATTATTGACTATGTATCCAATTTTTTGACTATTACTATCAGTGAAAATGTCAGTACAAACATTTTAATGTATTTGTGACTTCGCCGGGATAAAATATATTCGCGGTTTAGTGCTAATTTTCATATTTGTTTTACATAAAAGTTAAGATCTATTTTACCCGCTTAATATTGTTCAATGACCCTAAAATCTAGACCCATGCTAAATTGTTTTTTTTTTTTTGGCCCATTTCAACCCCTAAATATTTTTCGATCATCTCCAAAAATAATAGACTTCTATTCTGACCCTAACCCCACCTCTATTTTAAATTTTGTGAGGATCGGGCCGTAATTGCGACCTGTAGTGTGATTACAAATTAACATGGAGATGAAAGGACAGACATAGCTAGATCACCTCTGCTCGGCGAAGTAGAAAGATCCATGCATAGTTTCCTATGTCGGGACCAATATGTAGAGATGTTACATAATTGTTGGCTCAGTTAAACGTATAAACAATACATAGTGTTGTAGGGAAGGGTATTTTATCAAAAAGTTTTGACAGCAGTTATATCTCATTCTAAAAAGGATTTTTTTGAAGTGAAACTATAGTTTGGACCTGTATTCGAAATTTAAAATTAATTTCAATTTCATATTAGATACAAATATGACTTACTCCTGAAGAAATAATTTTCTCCCAAACCTAATAAATTAAAAACCGTTCAAATTCCCCCTTTACAAAGGTTTGACATTTCGGATATATGCAGTGGATAAAGAATGCAATTTAACGAGGTTAACTGACATTTTATTATGTTATGTTATTTGTTTGTTGTTGTTTTTGACTTCGCTGTCACTTTTGATGAGATTGAAGTCATTGTTGATGTAGTTTTTTTTTGCCAGAGGACTAGAGTAGGTCATTTAACTAACTGTCGACCTGAGGCATATTTTGGATTTTTTTTGTTCTACTGGGTCGGATTTGTTTTGTGTCTTCTATTGGCATTGTGTTGTCATCATATTCGTCTTCCGTGGTAGCTTTATCTTTAAATGCCATGACACAATGGATATAAGCTTGTGCAGCTTGTTTAGATACAAGTTGTGATGATGTTTAGCTATTTGGCAGAAGAATAGGCCAACAAATGCGAAACAATAAAATGGACGAGAAATACCAACAAACTGACAACAGCGTAACAAATTAAACAATGACAACAATTCAGGAAAGAAAACAACAAAATAAAAAAGAAGAAGAAAGACTACCGAAAGCATAGACATCTTAACAAGTAAATGTGAAGACAAAGAATTATGCCCTAATAGAGATGTAGGCTTGTACATATGTGTGTATTTTCCTATAGATATGTAGCAGGCCTTTTGGCAAAAATATGTTTTGAAAATAAATGACATACATTTGACATACTATGTGTAGGCTGCTACAGCTTCTAAACTAGATTATAAGGACAGGAAAGAAAGAATTGCTTGGGTTGGAATTCCGTTAGACAAGTAGAACTTTATATTGACAGGGTCACAAACATGTTTATTTGGGTGAATTATGGCCAATTAATATAAATCAATGTCGTTTGTAATGGGCGGTGAAAATTAGAACTGTATGCTCATTTCTTTCTATGGAATACGTTTTTAAGGCATCTACAAACTTGAGGTTTTAGGGGATATTTTTAGGGTTATAATCGTGTTTTTTTTTTTTTCGAAAGCATGTTTTGGGGAGGTACATGTAATACTGAGTTTTTAAAGAAATATTGTATAGTGGTAGATTTGTTTAACTTTAACATCGTAACCTGTATAAGCGACATATTTTGAAGAAATCTATACTTCCAGATTTCTGAGACTTTTTAAACCCTCCACCATTTTATGGAGGATGTATTAGCTTTGTCAGTCCGTTTGTAACTCCTCGAAATATTGATAATAGACCCTTCAAAGTATATATATTCTGGATCAGCGTAAATTCTAGCGATGTTCGTTCTGTGGAAATCTTTCGAACAAATTGAGATAGAAGGCCAAAATTTTGCTTACATGCTTAGTTTACCAGTAGGCAGGTTAAGTTTGCAAATGGGCCATGTCGGTCCATGTTTTCGTATAGCCTCCCGATAGTCGGTATTTTCACGATTTCAGCAACATTATTCACCGGAATTGTTTCAAATTTCGTACTGGAAGATCGTATCTCCCGATACGATTTTTGCGACATTATTCACAATAAATGTAACAAATTTTAAATTTGAAGTTCGTAATAGGCACTACAGCCTATAACAAAAAACTTCGTATCCAGGTCCACGTCTTCATATAGTCTCCATACAAGGGTTTTCATTTAAGTGGTAGTTTTCGGATTTTTTTTTTTTTTTTTTTGAAAAATTTCAAGTACCTTCGAAATGTTTGAGGGTATTAATAGTTCGGCCCCGCCGAACTTAGCTGCTTTTTTACTGTTTCAGATTTAATATTATATTTTTCCAGACTTCCGTAGAGTTCAAAAGCAATATATTTTAAAGGAGTCTTTAATTCCGGATTTCTAAGGCTTTTGCCATTCCGTTTGCAACTCCTCGAAATATTCATGATAGAACCTACAAAGTATAAAATAAACTGCAACAAAGTCAAACGCCATAAATTTTAAATTTAAAAAAAATATTGAATGGAAGCAAAAAATGTCGGAAATAGCATCACATTTTAGAATAAGTTCAGATTTGTTCGAATTGGTCACCTTTTGCACGAATTATGGCCTTCAAACGGCCAATGAAACCGTCACACGCTGCCCGAATGTTGCTATGCGGTATTTTGGCCCATTCCCGGCGAAGCACTTGCTTGAGATGATCGACACTTTTGTATTTTTTAGTGCCAACCTTGCTTTCCGAAATATTCCAAAAATCAACAGCCCAACGGATTGGTATCCGGAGATTTTGGTGGACATTGTGCGCTGGAAATGAAGCGAGGAACCTCATTTGTAACCATTCTTGAGTGGCGCGTGCTGAGTGCGATGGCGCTGAGTCCTGTTGGAATGTCCAAGGTCTGCGGCCAAAACGTTTGCGTGCCCAAGGCTTTGATACGCCCTCTAGAATATTTTCGCGATAGTATTCGGTATTTATTCTGATGCCACGTTCGATTAGTACGAGCCGAAAGCGATCATCGGTTGTTATGGCGGACCACACCATCACCATGGCCGGCACTTGAGTTCTGGTGTCCAACCGAAGGTGCACATTTTCAGCTGACCTCTTTGTCATGTAAACACGATCATTTCGTTTGTTTACTGGAACTGAAACTGCTGGACAACGAATGTTTCTCATCAGAGAAAACCAAATTCTTCAGTTTAACACTTTCGGCAGTTTTACAAGCGAAGCAACTTTTTAGCTCTTTTGAGTCTATTTTCTTTCTGTTGCAGTGTAAGTACTAGTCCTTTTTGGAATTTCAATGGCTTTACCCCGAGCTCATTTTTCAATATTTGCCGAATGGAATATTGCGATATGTTCAGCTCGCGAGCCATTTTTCGGCCACGAGCCATTTTTCGGAGACGTAGGTTTCGATCAAATCGCTTCTTTATTTTTGGAACCATTTCTGCTGATATTGCTGTTTTCCAATTCTGCCCAATTTCTTGACGTCGGGCTACGCTACCAGTATCACGGTAACGAGCGATGGTACGAGACACAAAAGATTTATTCACATTTAAATTCTGGAGTGCTCTAACGGTCGTTTTTCAGCCAAATATAAAGAAATCACACCATCACGTTTGAATTCTATCACGAACTACCTTTTTTCTTGAAAATTCTCAGCAAAATGCTTTTGTACGCTTGCCAACAATATAATGAGCAGTCACTGAATTAATTTTAACAGCTGTCGGACGAGTGGCTTAGAAATGACAGCAGTATGAAGTTGGTTGCAGTTTTTTCATCTCACCCTGTAGTTTACCATTAGTCAAGCTAAGTTCGTAAACGGGCCATGCTGATCCACGTTTTCGTAGCCCCCCTATTTAACGGTACATTTCCAGATTCGGTATATTACCGACATTTTTTCACGGAACTGTTTCCTGTTTCGTATTTAATTTAATGTTCGTAATGAGTACTACAGGCAGTGACAAAGAATAGCGTATGTAGGTCCACGTCTTCATATAGCCCCCATCACCTTCCGCACCTTCCGATATTCATCATTTTCGTGATTTTAGCGACATTATTTCGAATTTCGTATTTGGAGTTCGTAATGGATACTACAGCCTATGACAACATTTTTTGTATGCAAGTCCATGTCTTCGTATAGCGACGTTATTCACCGTATTTGTATAAATGTTCAAATGAAGTTCGTAAAGAGTACCGCAGCATATGACATAAAATTTCGTCTGCAGGTCGACATTTTCGTGTTGTCTCCATATGACGGCTTCCATTTAAGTGGTAGTTTTCGGAATTTTTTTAAATTATTCAAATCTTCTTTCCAAATGGAAACATATTTATTGCAGTTTAACGGAATAACTTAACAAGTAAGCAAAGGCGGGGCAATTGTGTGATCAGGAAATTGTTTGTGTTTTTGGTTTAGTTGAACCCCTATACATAACTCCACCACCATTTTCAATGTCGCGAGGGTCGAGCCATAAAAGCGACCTGTAGCATGATTATAAATTAACATGGACAGACGGACGGACGGACATACATAGCTATATCGACTCAGCTCGGCGATATAGGGAGATCAATATATACTTTCCAATGTCGGAGACCAATATTTCGAGATATAACATAATTTTTGGACCAATCAAACTTAAAATACCCCTAACATATAGCAATGTAAGGTGTAACTTTAACTATATGCAGGGTTGCCCATATTCGACGGACCCATCTGGCAACGCCATAACTTTTGACAGAGATGTCACATCGCTTAATGACATACCGCGTTTGAAGCGTCAGTCCAAGCAGATTTTTATCATGAACCAATACACGCCACGCGAACGCTCTGAAATAGTTGAAATTTACATTCAACAGAAGAAGTCAATTGTGAAAACTCAACGTGCTTTTAAAACATTAAAAAATGTGAGAAGTGCGCCTTCTAAGAACACCATTTTCGACTGGTATGGGTCTTTCTAATCCGAAGAGGCCATATAAAAGTCGACCAAGGCGATCGGCCGAGAATATCGCTGCCGTACGAGCCAGTGTTGAGAGGTCCCCAAGAACATCCCAAAAAAGCCGTTCTCAGCAGTTGGGCATGGCTCGGTCCACTTTACAACGGATTATTCGCATTGATTTGAATTTGTTTCCGTACAAAATTCAATTGACGCAAAGAATGTTGCCTGCGGACAAGCCTCGTCGATTGGAATGGGCCCAAAGGGGCCAAATATCCATCGAATATGGGCAACCCTGTACAGTCTATTTTCCTAGAGCTTTATCAATAAGTCTCTTCTGACTTAGTTGAATGTCCAATTAGCCATAAGTGGATTTCCTTAACTAAAAAAGGAATTTTCCGAAACCGAAATCTAGTTCTACCCCTCTAAAAAACATAGAAGAAACTGGCATATCTATGTTTATCAAATACTTTATGATTGGCTCGAAAATAGGCTCACATTGTCCTCTACTAGTTCTTTTGTAAACATATTCCATAAGCTTTGTCAAAGAATTCCTTACATTTACAATCCCCACCACCACCGCCACCGAAAAGGAAAACTTAAAATTGCTGTCAAGATTTATTGTCTGTTATCCCGTAGTTCTTATTTTGAGAAGGGTCATTTACAATGTCAATAGCATTGTTTTGTTTGGATGTTTATTTTACGCTGTGCAAACAGTCATGTTAACATTTGTCAAGTAATAAAAAACTGCTTAAAAGATAAACTCAACAAATTAATAAGTCCAATAACAAAACGAACGAACGAGCGACGACGACAACAAAACCAAACAATGTAAAAAAAAATCAGCAGCAGACTAAGCCAAATAAACCCATAGGGCTTGTAAAATAACCCAAGCGACAGACCACTCAGGCACATTCTACCACCGTACAAATAGTCAGTCAATACGCAGTGGCAGTGGCACTGACAAAACAAGCCACCAGCTAACCAATCATACCAACCCACACCAAAAGTCACCGAGATTATCGAGGAAATCTTATTTCATTTCAGCAATTTCAACAGCATTAGTAGCCAGCCCTTCCATGCTGCTGGATAATCATTCAACATCCTTAGTCCGCCGCCACGTTTTACCAACAAAAATTTTGCACAATGATTGCTTCCCTTTGTTCCTCTACCAGCAAATCACACGCACAAACACTCACTCACACACACACGCACACACAAAACCCCACTATCGATATAATTTCACCTCGGCACGTAGTAAAGCTGACATTATTTAAGGAATTTTGGCAGTCGCATTACAACTTCTGAGAAGAAGCAGAAGAAAAAAACAACGAACAGACCTACCAACTTCCAATTGCCATTGAAAATGTCCGATTCGAATTTCAACGAAGATTTCAATGGAAGCGTACGAAGAGAAAACCTTTACGAACTGTTTGTTTATTGAAAAATGCTTGTGAAGTTCGGAGAAAATCATAAGAACAACAATAACAACGACAGCAACACATCTATGCCGAGGGGGGGATGTGTATTTCATTCTGTGGACCTATCCAGCGCTTTTAAAGGATATAACCCAGCGAAATTTTTGAGAGAAGAGAAATACTTTACAAATGCCATGAGAGGCCTTTGACCTAGCAGAAAATGTTCAAACTGGTGTCATAGAGCCCATTAATAACTAGTAAAACCATTACAGAAAGTCTAAAGTCGGGCGGGGCCAACTTTATGATACCCTACACCACTTTGCTATTTTAGTAGCGCTCCGCATAACAATTAAAAGTTTTTATGGGAGAATTCAATCACACACGCTATGATTATAATTATAATTTAAAGTTCAAAGGACTAATATGTCAAAGCATTTGTATCTTTCAAATTCGGACTTGTATTGCCCATTTGGTGCACAATTAATTTGAAATCGGATAAAAATATATATGGGAGCTATATCCAAATCGGAACCGATCTCGATAAAATTTGGCAAAGATATATTTTTTTTATTTCCCTGAATATTGTTGTTACGGAGTGCATAATACGGCTGTGGGTAACAAATATAACAAATCGGATGAACAGTATATATAGCTATAGCTATATCTGAACCGATCTTCAAATTTGACATAGTAGCTTCTAGACTCAATTCGATCGTAAGTGCCAAATTTCATCTCATTTGGACAAATATTAGACGTTTGGTGCACAATCAAAGGTAAATCGGACGAAGTTATATCCAAATCTGAACCGATCTCGATTAAATTTAACAAATGTATTTCTGAGCTGTATTTGTTATATTTCCCCAAATATTGTTGTAACAGAGTGCATATTACGGCTGCGGAGGACAAAAATAACAAAAATAACAAATATGGGAGCTATTGCTATATCTGAACCGATTTCGATCAAATTGGCATACTTATTTTCAGGTCCAATCCTACTATTCGAACTGATATTACACGTTTGGTGCACAATAACAAGCAAATCGCACGAAGATATATATGGGAGCTATATCTAAATGTTGACCGATTATCTCCAATTTCAATAGGGTTCGTCCTTGGGCCAAACAAATAATTTGTGCAAAATTTCATCTGTATAGGGCAATAAATGCGAACTGTACTTTGTTTACAAAAATACATGGACGGACGGACGGACATACATAAATCGACTCAGGATGTGATTCTATGCAGATCATCAAAAGGAACTATGGGTCTATCTCGTTTTCTTTTGCCTGTTACAAACATATAATAAAAAGCTGCTAAGCTCGGCCGGGACGAGCTTTTAATACCCTCTACCATTTGAAAGGAACTTGAACAATTGCTAAAAAAATTCCGAAAACTACCACTTAAATGAAAACCGTTATATTAGGACTATATAAAGACGTGGACCTGCTTACGAAATTTTTAGTCATAGACTAAAGTACCTATTACAAACTTTAAATTCGAAATTTGTTACAATTCCGTTGAATAATGTTGTTGAAATCATCAAAATACCGAATATTGGCAGGTACCGTAATATGGGGGGCATACGAAGACGTGGACCTGCTTACGAAATTTTTGCCATATGTTGTAGTACCCATTAAGGTCTTCCAATACGAAATTTGAAACGATTACGGTGAATAATGTTTCTGAAATCATGAAGGTCCCGAATATCGGAGGGTACCATTATATGGGGGCTTTACGAAAACGTGGACTGAAATTACCTATTTACGAACATAACCTGCCTACTGGTAACCTATGCATGTATGCAAAATGTTAGCCTTCTATCTCTATTCGTTTGAAAGATATCGTGATTACAACAGACAGACAGACCAACGGACAGAAAGACAGACGGACATCGCTAGATCGTCTAAGAATTTTACGCTGATCTAGAATATATATAACTTGTAGGCTCTATTATGAATATTTCGAGGAGTCACAAACGGAATGACAAAGCTAATATACCCTCTACAGAATGGTGGAGGGCACAAAAAGTGGTCTCTATAATAATAAAAAACCAGTAAGGAAAGCTCAAAAGCCGGCGGGCCGACTATATGATACCCTACTCCCCAATGCATATTTAGTAAAGCTCCCTTACCAAAAAAGGTTTATATTTAAAATTTATGGAAAGAAGATCATACCACCTATGAACCTTATTTTAATATCATTCTTGCAGGGTGCATATAACGAGTGTGAGAGGCTTAAAACCACAAATCGGATGAAATATATATATGGGAGCTAAAGCTATATCTGAACCGATTTTCTCAAAATTTGTCGTATTTGCTTTTAGACTTTATTCATTCGGGCGTGCCAAAATTCAGGTCGGATGTACCAATATTCAAGACTTTTGGATTGATATTGGCCATTTGGTGCACAATTAACCCGAATTCGGTTGAACATATACGGGATCGGATGAAACATATATATGGAAGCTATAGCTATATCTAAACCCATTTTCACCAGATTAGATGTACATACTTCTAGACTGAAATCGGTAGGATATGCCAAAATTCAGTCCATTTGGGCTAATATTAGCCATTTGGTGCACATACAACCTGAAATCGAATAAAGATTTGAATAGGAGCAATATCCAAAGCTGAACCGATCTTTAAAAAAGTTTAGGCACTTATTTCCGAGCTGTATCTGATATCTGTTATTAAAGATCATTGCTATGGAGTGCATATAATGCATGTGGGGGTCATAAAACCCCAAATCTGATGAAACATATATATGGGAGCTATAGCTATATCTGAACAGATTTTTTCCAAATTTGAGGTACTTGCTTCAGGAAATTCAGGTTATTTGGACTGATATTGGCTATTTGAAATAGTGGAAGATATATATGGGAGTTACAGGGTGAGATGAAAAAACTGCAACCAACTTCAGACTGCTGTCATTTCTAAGCCACTCGCCCTACAGCTGTTAAAATTTTTCCAGTGACATTTGTTTACAGGAAAAAATTTATTCGTGACGGAATTCTAGCACGACAGTGTGATTTCTTTATATTTGGCTGGAAACTCTCAAGTGGCTATCGTTAGAGCACTCCAGCATAAAATCCAGTGAATAAATCTTTTGTGTCTTACCATCGCCCGTTGCCGTGATACTGATAGCATAGCCCGACGTCAAGTAAGTGGACGGAAGAAAACAGCAACATCAGCAGAAATGGTTCGAAAAGTAAAGAAGCGACTTGATCGAAATCCGCGTCACAGTGGCCGAAAAATGACTCGAGAGCTGAACATATCGCAATATTCCATTCGGCGTATAAATTGAAAAATGAGCTCGGGGTGAAGCCATTGAAATTCCAAAAAGTGCAAGCACTTACACCGTAACATAAAGGAAATAGACTCAGGAGTAGTTGCGCCAAAAGTGGTTAACTCCCGAATTTGGGTTTCTCTGGTGAGAAAACATTCGTTGTTCAGTAGTTTGTAAACAAACAAAATGATCGTGTTTACTTGCCAAAGAGGTCAGCTAAAAATGTGCATCTTCGGTTGGCCATGATGATGATGTGGGCCATAACAACTGATGGTCGTATCCACTCGTATTACTCGAGCGCGGGATCAGAATAAATGCCGAATATTATAGCGAAAATATTCTGCAGAGTGCATTAAAGCCTTGGGCAGGCAAACACTTTGGGCGCAGACCTTGGACATTCCAACAGGACTCAGCACCACCGCACTCAGCACGCGCCACCCAAGAATGGTTACAAAATGAGTTTCCTCGCTTCATTTCCAGCGCACAATGGCCACTATTGTGTCTGAAGTATTTTAGAAAGCAAGGTTGGCCTTAAAAAATACCAAAGTGTCGATCGCCTTAAGCAAGCGCTTCGCCGGGAATGGGCCAAAATACCGCAGAGCAACATTCGGGCAGCGTGTGACGGTTTCATTGGCCGTTTGAAGGTCACACTTCGTTGCAAAGGTGACCAATTCGAACAAATGTAAACTTATTATATTTGATGCTATTTTCGACATTTCAATAAAATAACAAAAAAAATGTAAACATTATGGTGTTTGACTTTGTTGCATTTTTTATCTCACCCTGTATATAATCGTCCCAACACATAGTGTTGTGGGGTGAAAAAAAAAATATTAAAAAATTTACAATTCGATGTTTTACTGAAGTTTTTTATATAAAACTTATAGTTCATTTTACACTCTAAATTTATGTTATACTCTTACAAAATGCAAAATTCCGCGTCGATAGGTCTGTAATTTAGACCTCTCGAGCAACTGCAAAATCTGGAAATGTTTTTATTTCGAGTCTAAATAGTTTGCGTTCGTCTCCGAAAATAATAGACTTCAATTCAGGCACTACCCTTATCTCCATGCGAAGATTCGAAGACGGGCACACATAGCTAGATCGACTCAGCTGGTCGAGATAGGAAGATCCATACATAGAATCCTATGTCATGCGTCAATATATCGAGGTGTTACAAACTTCTAGGCTCAATTCAAGTAATAATTACCCCAAAATATAGTGTTTTAGGTTATATTAGGGGTATATTCTAGGTTTCATCCACCTTGTTTCAATTCATACACATATAAATATTGCCTCAGGGTTTAATAGTCTTTTTAAAGGGATTTCAGACATTGTACCACACAAATGCTTCACAAAACATTTAACTGGGATTTAAGAATTTAAAACAACAACACAAAACTTCCACAACAAAATGCCTTTTCTTTTTCAGTTGCCTTATCCTTCTCCCTTTCGCATTGAAATCGAATATTGAATTGTAGTTACCCTTAGGCATACAACTTACCTTAATATTCAATGGGGCACAAGTGAGACCATGATTCCTTTGATAGGAGTCCAAACAATTTGGATTTTCTTTTGTTTCGGGTTTTCTTAAGTAATTTAAGGATTCCACTGACCTTTCACAAACGTTTGGTTCCATCTAAATTAAAAATAAAAATAATAAATAAACAATTAGATACATTTTATTTAAATTGTAAGTTTACTTAATAATTATGTGGAAAAGTTCGATGTGAAACCCTTTTAAGGAGATTAAACAAAGCTAAGGCGATTTGGTGTGTATTTTTTGGGGGGTAAATGAATTAACAATATTTAATTAATTAATGATTACGACGGCTAAGAATATTTGTAAATAATTAAGAAAGGATAGCATTTGGTCTGAAAGGAGTTTGAATTTGAAATGAGGATTAGAGGCAATGTATTTCTTATTAATTCAAATCTCTTTGGTCATGATACTTCAATCAAAGGATCATTTCAAGGAATTGAAAATAATTGGGAAATTGTATTTAGCAAATGAAAATAATGATCGGAAATTCTTAGTACCCAGGGAAAAGTGTGTAAAAAGTAATTTGAGTAAATAATGAATTCTGTAACTCCGTCAAAAGGAGGGCATATTAGTTTTGTCATTCCTGCTGCAACACAGAATCAGGTCAGGCGTGAGAATAGAAAATATCGGTCTTCTACTTCTGCTACCTCTTCACAAAGGGTTAACCTTAATGATGGCGCTCATGTTTTCCCATAATTAAATAAAGTGTGAAAAAGAGTAAAAAACAAAAAACCGATTTTATTCTGGTACCTTCCTTTACAAATGTCAAAAAATTTTGAACAATTTTCAATTCCACAATTTAAGGCGAAAGTACCTTTAATGATACTTATACATATACCAAACTTCGGGTATTAATTATACCTTACACCACATAGTGGTCAGGGTATTATGTCTTTGTGCATTTGTTTGTAACAGGCAAAAGGAAACGAGATAGACCCATAGTTCCTTTTGATGATCTGCATAGAATCACATTCTGAGTCGATTTATGCATGTTCGTCCGTCTGTCCGTCTGTCCATGTATTTTTGTAAACAAAGTGCATTTATTGCCCTATCCAGATGAAATTTTGCACAAATCATTTGATTGGCCCAAGGACGAACCCTATTGAAATTGGAGATAATCGGTAAAAATTTAGATAATGCTCCCATATATATCTTCGTCCGATTTGCCTTTTATTGTGCACCAAACGTGTAATATTAGCCCGACTATTATGGAATTTTGCACATACAACCAAATTAGGCCTGAAAATAAGTATGCCAAATTTGATCGAAATCGGTTCAGATATAGCTATAGCTGCCATATATATTGTTCATCCGATTTGTTATTTTTGTCCTCCGCAGGCGTAATATGCACTCTGTAACAATAATAATTGGGGAAATATATCAAATGCAGCTCAGAAATACCTTTGCTAAATTTTATCGAGATCGGTTCAGATTTGGATATAGCTCCCATATATAACTTCCTCCGATTTGCCTTTTATTGTGCACCAAACGTGTAATATTAGCCCGACTATTATGGAATTTTGCACATACAACCAAATTAGGCCTGAAAATAAGTATGCAAAATTTGATCTAAATCGGTTCAGATATAGCTGTAGCTCTCATATATATTGTTTATTCGATTTGTTATTTTAGTCCTCCGCATCCGTAATATGCACTCTGTAACAATAATAATTGGGGAAATATATCAAATGCAGCTCAGAAATACCTTTGCTAAATTTTATCGAGATCGGTTCAGATTTGTATATAGCTCCCATATATAACTTCGTCCGATTTACCTTTGATTGTGCACCAAACGTCTAATATTTGTCCAAATGGGATGGAATTTGGCTCTAAGGACCGAATTGAATCTAGAAGCTAGTATGTAAAATTTGGTGAAGATCAGCTCCCATATATATTGTTCATCCGATTTATTATATTTGTTACGCACAGCCGTAATATGCACTCCGTAACAACGATATTCAGGGAATATACCAAATACAGCTCAGAAATATCTTTGCCAAATTTTATCGAGATCTTTATCTTCTTTATCCGATTTCAAATTAATTTTGCACCAAATGGGCAATACAAGTCCGAATTTAAAAGATACAAATGTTCCGGCATGTTTAGTCCTTTGAACTTTAAATTATAATCATAGCGTGTATGATGGAATTCTCCCATAAAAACTTATAATTGTTATGCGGAGCTCTACTAAATTAGTCAAGTGGTGTATGGTATCATAAAGTCGGCCCCGCCCGATTTTAAGACTTTCTTTAGTGGTTTTCTATGAAATTTTGTTACAGATTTTTCGAAATGGACAGCGTAGGATAATTTTTATACCCTCAGCCAAAACGTGCCTAGTCGAAATAACGATTTTAGACATTAACGGTTTTTAGGTCTCTTTATACCAAATCCGTTTCAGAGCGTTAGGAGTTGATCTAGCGATGTCCGTCCGTCAGTCTGTCTGCTTGGCTGGTGCGCACGACAATTTGGTCGAAACTTGGTATGTCGTAATATTTTTGTCAAACTTAAATCGAGTTCGAAGATGGGCAATATCGGTCCACTCCTTCTGATACCTCCCCCACAAAAGGTCGAAATTTTCAAAAAATATATTTTCTGCACAGAAAGAGAAACGATAATCCGATTTTGGTCCAACTTTGCGAATCCTAATATTTGCGTCAGTACTACGTCAGGTGCGAAAATGGACAATATCGGTCCACTCCATCAATTATCTCCCGCACAAAGGGTTAACATTTTGACTATACAAAAACGATCATAAAATCCGAAATGAGCATCCTGTTTTCTTAAAATTTCTCACATCACAATATTTTTATTTGCCCAAGTTCTGGTGTGAAGATGAGGTATATCGGTCCACTCATTCTGGTACCTCCCCCACAAAGTGTCAAATTTTTGACTATTCATGAAGCTCAAAAAACACGAAATTAACATCCGATTCTATTCAGACTTGGTACATCTCAATATTTCCATCAACGCAAGATCTGTTATACAGATAGTAGATATCGGACCATTTCTTCTGGTACCTCCCCCAATATTGTTATCTGTATTAGATGAAGTATGAAAATGAAATACCTCGGTCATTGTCCAAAAAATGTAACATATCTCATATAAAGTACAATAAATAGTCGATATAGTCCATATCTGTTAGGTTGTAATATTTATATCGGTCATAGGTCAGATACGAATTGGTCAATGTTCGTAAAATGCTTCGGAACCTCCCCCATAAATGGTCAAAAGTATGAATAATCATAGCTCAAGGCTGGAGGTATACATCTCTCGGTTAAACCGACTGATACTATTTTACTTGTTATAACCTCCACCTTGGAAAGGAGGGTATATTAACTTTGTCATTCCGTTTGTAACATCCCTAAATTTTCGTCGTAGATCTATGTATATTCATAATCATATATATATATTCATAATCATATATATATTCATAATCAGCATAAAATTCAAAGACGGTTTAAAGATGTCCGTTTATCTATCTGTCTGTTGAAATCACGATACAGGCCACATTATTTTACGTAGAGCTTCAAAATATAGCAGAATAATTTGTATTGTGTCCAGGATGGTTGGTATTGAAAATGAGATATATCGGTCCACGTTTTGGTATAGTCCCCATATAACGATACCTCCCGATATTCGGTATTTTGATGATTTTAGCGCCATTATTCACCGGAATTGTTTCAAATTACGTATTTAGAGTTCTTAATGGGAACTAAAGCCTGTGACAAAAAAATGTCTATGTAGGTCCAGGTCTTCGTATAGCCCCCATATAACGGTACCTCCCAAAATTCGGCATTTTGATGATTTTAGCACCATTATTCACCGGAATTGTTTCAAATTACTTATTTAGAGTTCGTAATGGGAACTACAGTCTGTGACAGAAAAATGTCTACGCAGGTCCAGGTCTTCGTATAGGCCCCATATATCAGTACCTCCCTATATTCGGTATTTTGACGAGTTTAGGTACAATGCCCACCGAAATTGTTTGAGATATCGTATTTGACGTTAGTAATGGATGCTACAGCCTGTGACAGAAAATTATCTATGCTGGTCCAGGTCTTCGCACAGCTCCGATATAATGGTACCTCCCTATATACGATATTTTGATGATTTTAGCTACATTATTCACCGTTTATTTCAAGTTTCGAATTTGAATATGGTAATGGAAAACAACGCCTAGGTTCACGTCGCATAGACCCTAATATAACGGCAATATTCGGCATTTTTAAAATTTAACAGAATTTTTTAAGGATTTTATTTTTTTTAAATTTCCAAACTCGTTCCAAATGGTGGAGGATATTCAAAGTTCGGCCCGGCCGAACTTACTGCTTTTTAACTTGTTTTACTTGTTTTCTATAAAATTTAGTTACAGATTTTTCGAAATGGACAGCGGCGTAGGATAATTTTTTTTTCTACCTTCCACTCAAAACGTCAAATTTTTGTAAAATCATGGATATCAATCATCATAAACCTACCCTTCCTCCTTTTTGGCATCCATATGTATTTCCGCTGTAAAATAGGTTTTAAATGTTTATCTTTTTCGAAGTGCAAGATTTCTAATCCATTTGCCGATAATGTGTCACGTTTTGTATTGAAGTAATTTCAATGAAATCCACTTGAATATCGTTTTGGCGAACTCGCATTCGCCGAGTGAGAAGCCTTTTAGACGGGTTATTAGCACAAAAGACTACTTGTTCAACGAACATGGTTGCACTTCAAACTACTTCCTCTTCCTCTACCCCAACACCGACTGCTTAATCCTTAACCACACTTATCTAAGACAAAAGTTAAAATGTGTGCGATCATAAAACGAAACGAAATGAAACGAAACGAAAGGATAATAATGACATTAAAGTATCTTTGACTACTCTTTGAATGCAAAAGCAGCAGATACTTGCGAATGGCTAGCTTCACGTTTTTTTTTTTTTTATATCCACTTTTTGTACTTTTTTCTGGCGTTTTATGCAGTTTAATCCTTTATTATCCTAAAGCTTTAGTGTTGTGACATTTTTCATTCTCCATCTTCGTTATGGCTTGCTTTCTTTCAGTTTTCTTTACGCTTTATTCGATTCGATGTGTGGTTGAGTGTCATCGTCTCTTTAAAGACCTACGTTTTTCCAATAGTCTGGCATGGTTGGACTTGATTTTATCCTCCTCATCATCACTCTTATCGTTGACAGCATCATTCTTATTTAAACAAAAGTGCACAGTGGGTGATTATTTTCTTATTATACCCTCCACCACAGTATGGAGGATATTTTAAGTTTTTCATTTTATTGGGAACTCTTCAAAATATCCATTTTAGACCCCAAAAAGAATTTATATCCTCTTTATGCATCAAATTCAATATCAATTTGGCCATGCTTGCCCGTTCTATTTTATTCGTTAAAATATTTTGAATTTGTATAGGCTTTTTTCGGAATTCGGGAATATAAAACAGTAACCTCTAGGCTTCAAGTATATTTCGGGACGAATAGATTTTTGGAATAATGCCAAATGAACCATAAATATTTTTTTATACCCTACAACACTATGCGTTGGGGGTATTATAAGTTTGATTGGGCCAAAAATTATGTAACACCACGAAATATTGGTTTCCCACATAGGAAAGTATATATGGATCTTCCTATCTCACAGAGCTGAGTCGATCTAGCTATGTATGTCCGTCCGTCTGTCCGTCTGTCCGTCTGACACGAAATCTCGTATAAAGTTAGAGTTCAAGACAGCGGGTAGAATGGACCACTAATTTTGTGTGAAAAAATACCAGCACTACTTGCAGCCGATATCCGAAATACAAAAGGCGAACTTCTGGCTTTTTTATGCTGATTTCGTTGACGAATATAGCCAAATATCGTAGACAAGCAAATCATATAGATGAGTATAAATTTGGAGATGCAGAGGGGTTTCTTGCTTTTGGAGATGATTGCAAAATATTTAGGGGTTCAAATTAACCAAAAACAGAAATGTTTTACCGATCACACAATTGAAGCCATTCGACATGCCTGTGAAGAGAGTTAAGGACAGGGAAGAATTCTAGCATTTTGGATGACCATTGGATTATATTTAGCTGTAAAATGGACCACAATAACTAACAGCCCGACGGAGTGCATAAATATTGGGCAAATGTCCCTAGTCAAAATCCTAATTTCAAAAGCGAAATCTTCCAATATGGATTTGGACACAAGGGGGCTTCTAACATATTGTAGTGTTGTCGGGTATTCGGATTTTTTACACAGTGGGCTTTAAAAAAACATGATGAATGAAAACCTTAAAAATACCTAAATTCGCGTGTAACTTTAAATAATAAGTAAGATCTATATATCCCATTTTTGAACCCAAAAAAATTTAATATCAAAATTTTAACTTTGATTATCATCGAAGGATATATATTTGAACAGACGGTTCTTAAAATCGAGTAGAAATTGGAATTTTACTGCATAAAATCTATGAATCATAAATCAAATACACAGATTGGGTCTCTTTTAATTACTCTGTTGAAGATGAATATCGAGGAGCGTGAGAAGTGTGCATTAACGCTCTGTATTCATGGAAGAATTCTGTAAATTAGAGCTATGGTTTGAAACCACACATAATAAAAAGGATATATTAGTCAATTGTTCATCCGATTCTCACCTACGGAGCCCCCTTTTTGTGGCACTTGTTAGGGAAAAATTCTTAGAAGGGAGGCATTCATAAAGAGCAGCATACCAACTGATCACTTAACTTAAATCCCTAAAGTCTATTTGAAGAGGAACATGCAGCCAGGTGCGCTGTGAGGCTCAGAGAACTTCAACAATGCCGCAGTCAATTCTTCAACGTTCTGTTATAAGATATGTGGAGAACATAGGCGGTGGGGTCAAAGCCAGTAACAAATACATATCACCTTAGCTGAACTTTGAATTACTTGATATCCATATATCTGAGTGAGACATATGGATCCGGAACCCCCATCCGTTCAACGGTATTGCCGGGTATAACGATGCTTCAACAATGCAGAGTTGTACAGGGGTCTTGTGTGAAAATTTAAATATCAGAAACTCCTTCAATCTTTACAACAACGGCAGAATGATCCGTTTAAAAATGAAGCTTTCAAAAAGCCATAGATCTGCATTGAAGGAGAAACAGAAATACAGAAACGGTCCGTTCACAATACAAGGTGGGATGAAGGAACAGCAAAAAAAAGTTTGAGCACTCCAGCATTAAAATGCGAATAAATATTTTGTGTCTAGTACCATCGCTCGTTACAGCAACATCAGCAGAAATGGTTCGAAAAGTAAAAAAGCGGCTTAATCGAAACCCGCGTCGCAGTAGCCAAAATATAGCTAGTGAGATGAACATATTGCAATATTCCATTCGGCAAATATTGAAAAATTAGCTCGGGGTAAAGCCATTGAAATTCCAAAAAGTGCAAAAACATACACCGCAACAGAAAGAAAATAGACTCACAACAGCTAAAGAGTTGGATATCTTGGCCGATAGTGGTGAACTGCCGAATTTGGTTTTTTGTAAACAAACAAACTGATCGTGGTTACTTGCCAATGAGGTCAGCTGAAAATGTGCACCTTCGGCTGGCCACCAGAACTCAAGCGCCGGCCATGGTGATGGTTTGGGCTGCCATAACAGCCCATGGCCGCTCTCCGCTCGTATTAACCGAGGCATCAGAATAAATGCCGAATATTATCGCGAAAGTATTCTGGAGGGTGTATTAAAGCCTTGGGCACGAAAACATTTTGGCCGCAGACCTTGGACATTCCAACAGGACTCAGCACCATCGCACTCAGCAGCCGCCACCCAAGAATGGTTACAAAACGCGGTTCCTCACTTCATTTCCAGCGCACAATGGCCACCGAAATCTCCGGATACTAATCCGTTGGACTATTGTGTTTGGAGTATTTTGGAAAGCAAGGTTGGCACTAAAAAATACCAAAGTGTCGATCAACTCAACCAAGCGCTTCGCCGGGAATGGGTCAAAATACCGCAGAGCAACATTCGGGCAGCGTGTGGCGGTTTCATTGGCTGTTTGAAGAACATAATTCATGCCAAAGGTGACCAATTCGAATAAATTTAACTTATTCTAAAATTTGATTCTATTTCCGGCATTTTTTGCTTTTATTCAATAAAATTTAAAAAAAAATGTAAAAATTATGGCATTTGACTTTGTTGCAGTTTTTTTATCTCACCCTGTATATATCCATAATCAAGCGGCCCTGAAAGCACTAAATTCATGTACCATCAAATCTAGGCCCATTTAACTTTGTTGCGTTCCAGACCAATGCAACATCTCACGCTAAGGTCAACAGATGAATGACAAGACGTGGATCCGAGTTAATTGATTTGGAGATCGAATCCCTTCTTCCGAGTGATACAAAACTGGGTAAATGGAGGGTGACGCAATGTCTCTACGAAAATTGGACCATTGAATATATTAAGGTTGATTTATCCATGGCGAAATTAGACCTAAAACTTGTGGTGGAATTAATATCAGGTCACTGTAACATAAGGACCATGATTCCTAAGTGGTGGTCAATTTGGTGTTAGTCATGGGCTTATAGGGAATCACACATCATTTTATCCTCTATCTTTTCATGATATACAGTATTTTTTTGCTTACCTGCACAATCAAAAATTGCACGACATCTTGTGCAGCAATGCCCAAAATGCAGTTAGCTTCATTGCATTTATCTGCACAATGAAGCAGGTATCTTAAATTTTACTTACGTGCACAATAGATGCAGGTATCTTTAATTTTCTAGTCGTGCACAACGAAGCAGCAATCTTTATTTTATTTACGTACGTGTAATAGCCATATGTATTTGAGCATCAGGGGTGTTTATCCAGCATAACCATATTTTAGTGTGGGAGAGGAAGCGAGAATATGTTTTTAATGCATGCTCTTTTCTTGTGTTGTTATTGTTTTTGCGAATACAAAAACAAAAACGAAGTGGTAGTCTTTAGTGTCTTTTTTGAGTTTGCAAAAAATTTTCTTGTGCAGATAAATACCATTTTTGTAACCAAATTAAAAAAAAAATACCAAATTTTCGAGGCAGGAATGTCCAATGTGCAGCTATCGATTGGGCACTTAAATACAATTCAAATAAAGGGATTCAGAAAAAAATGGCATAAAAAAAGTTTTTTGGTCTGCAAAGGCCAATGCGCAGCTAATGTTGATGCAGGTAAATAGAAACCACTGTATTTGAGTACTAATTTGCGACAGTTCGATCTGCTCATAGCAAGCTCTCAGCTCTTGGCAAGCTCCCAGCTCTTAGAAAGGTCCAACTTCTTAGCAAGCTGTAAGCTCTTAGCAAACTCCAAGCTCTCAGCCAGGCAGCAAGCGAGTACCCTAAATCCGATTCACGCACCCGACCACCATCAAGCCCACCTCTGAAGTCTTCGGGTTTCAGAGGTGGGCTCGATGGTAGTCGGCTACGTGAATCGGCTGGTTAAGAGCTTGGATCACAAATCTTCGGTTGAGGTCTTAAGTCTTCGGGTTTCAGAGCAAGCCGACATCCACATCGTGCGTAATCGATCTAAACTATAATCAAAGCTGCTGCAAGTTATGATGTCAATTAATAAAACAGCAATTGCTTCCAAGAACAAATCACCCACAATGCCGCTAACATTTCCAACGTAAACGTTATCTCAAAAGGATATTCTTGAACGTCATCCCTCGTCACTGTTAAATGTTGTTTTATGTAGCTTCTAAGATGCACACCGGTACACATTTTTTTCTCTAACTACTCCTTTTTAAGCCATGGCATGAATTGCTTTAGTATATCCTCTCCTTAGCGTTTGTATAGCTTTTGTTGTTGTTGTTGCTGCTGCTGTTGTCGTTCTTGGCTTTAATAGAAAAACATCATAAACTCATTCACTCACTTTTGTTTAGTACAACAAAATGCAATTGCACTTTTCTCGTCATGTTTTTCTTTTATCCGCTCTTTTTATAAAATGAAAACAGAACGTGAATGCAAAAATGCAGAGGAGCCGTAGGTAGATACGACAACTAACTAAATGCATTTATAGCCTAGAATGATTCTTGTATATTTTATAAATTATTTAAATCATCCTCGGAGCAGTTGTTGACGTGTTGTTCATCGCTCTTCTCATCTTGAGATGAGGATGACGATGCTGATGATGATATTTAGTTTGCAACAATTTCGTTGGTAATTGTTTTGAATGTGTGTTAGGAAGCATAAAAATAAAGGAAATCAAGAGAAAAACAAAATGCACTAAATGAAAAGTGTTGGCGACAGTAGAAATTATGTTGAGATTCTTCTAACTTAGGAGGGGTGATTTTTTTTCTTCTGATTTGTTTGATATTTTGAAATGTAAAATGATATTAGTTTAAGATTGATATTCTCTCTCCCACCCTTTGGGTATGTTTTTATTAAAAAAATTATGGACAAGTATTTATTATATCGTACAACACTATGTGTAGGGGTATTATAAGTTTGATTAGGCCAAAAATTATTTATCACCTCAACATTTAAAAACAGGCTACAGGTCGCAATTATGGCCCGATCCTAACGAAATTGAAAATGGAGGTGTGATTAGGGTCAGAATAGAAGCCTTTTGAAGCAATTATATACCAATCGACGCGGAAATGAGTATGGAGTTAGAGTTTAGGACTGGGCAGAAACCTAACAATTTGGAGGTCATCGACAGCATCAAATTTTAGAATAAGTTTAGATTTGTTCGAATTGGTCACCTTTGGCACGAATTATGGCCTTCAAACGGCCAATGAAACCGTCACACGCCGTCCGAATTTTGCTCTGCGGTATTTTGGCCCATTCCCGACGAAGCGCTAGCTTGAGGTGTTCGACACTTTGGTATTTTTTAGTGTCAACTTTGCTTTCCAAAATAACCCAGACACAATAGTCCAACTGATTGGCTTCCGGAGATTTTGGTTTTCATTGCGAGCTGAAAATGAAGCGAGGAACCTCATTTTGTAACCATTTTTGGGTGAGGTGTGCTGAGTGCGATGGTGCTGAGTTCTGTTGGAATGTCGAAGGTCTGGTGCCAAACTGTTTGCGTGCCCAAAGCCTTAATACACCTCCAAAATATTTTCGCAATAATATTCGGCATTTGTTCTGATGCCACTGTCTTTTAATACGAGCGGCCATCGGCTGTTATGGCGGCTCACACAATCACCATGGCCTGCGCTTGAGTTCTGGTGGCCAACCGAAGGTGCACACTTTCAGCTCTCTTTGGCAAGTAAACACTGTCATGTCGTTTATTTACAAACTGTTGGACAACGAATGTTTTCTCATCGGAGAAAACCAAATTCGGCAGTTCACCACTTTCGGCCAAGCGAATCCACCATTTAGCTCCTTTTGGTCTATTTTCTTTCTATTGCGGTGTAGTTCTTGAACTTTTTGGAATTTCAATGGCTTTACCCCGAGCTGATTTTTCAATACTTGCGGAATGAAATATTGCGATATGTTCAGCTCACGAGCCCATTTTTCGGCCACTGCGACGCGGGTTTCGATCAAGTCGCTTCTTTATTTTTCGAACCATTTCTGCTAATGTTGCTGTTTTCTTCCGTCCACTTCCGTGACATCGAGCTACGCTACCAGTATCACGGGAACGAGCGATGGTACGAAACACAAAATATTTATTCACATTTAAATGCTGGAGCGCTCTAATGATAGCCACTTGTGTTTCCGACCAAATATAAAGAAATCACACTATCACGCTTGAGTTGAATTCCATCACGAATAATTTTTTTTCTGAAAAATTCTTACCAAAATTCTTCTGTACGCTTGTAAACAATATAATGAACTGTCACTGGAATAATTACAACAGCTGTCGGATGAGTGGCTTAGAAATGACAGCAGTCTGAAGTTGGTTGCAGTTTTTTCATCTCATCCTGTATGTTTCATACGATTTGGTGTCAAAATCCTTCACATGAATAATATGCACTCCACAACATTGATATTTGGTACCAGATATATTATGCAGCTCTGAAATATCCTCGCCAAATTTTACCGAGATCGGCTTAGAATTGGATAAAACTCCTATATATATATATCCTAATTCGATTTCAGGTTTGTTGTACAAATAATGACTAATATCAGCCCAAACGGAGTGAATTTCGTGACATAAGTTTTCATGTGGTGGAACACCGCTCCGTCATGTATATTTTTATACCCTCCACCATACCATGGTATATTAACTTTGTCATTCTGTTTGTAACTCCTCGAAATACTCATGTCAGACCCAACAAAGTACATATATTTTTGATCAGCGTAAAATTCTAAGTCGATTTAGCTATGTCCGTCTGTCTGTCCGTCTGTGGAAATCACTCTAGCTTCCGAACGAACGTTTTCATATAGCCCCCATATAACGGCCCCTCCCTATATTTGGTATTTTGATGATTTCAGCGACATTATTTACCGGAATTGTTTCAAATTTGGTAATTGAAGTTCGAAATGGTTACTTCAGTCTAAGACAGAAAATTATCTGTGCAGGTCTACGTCTTCGTATAGCCCGCAGATAGCGGTACCTCCCAATATTCGGTATCATTATTCACCGGAGTAGTTTCAAATTACGTATCTAGAATAAACTACAGTCAGTGACAAAAAATTATATATATCAGTACCTCCCTATATTCGGTATTTTGACGAGTTTAGGAACAAAATCCACCAAAATTGTTTGAGATGTCGTATTTGAAGTTCGTAATGGATGCTACAGCCTGTGACAGAAAATTGTCTACGCTGGTCCAGGTCTTCACACAGCTACATTATTCACCGTTTATTTCAAGTTTCTAATTCGAATATGGTAATGTCTTATGACAAACCATGCCTATGTAGGTCCACGTCGTACAGACCCCAACATAACAGCTATATTCAGTATTCTTAAAATCTTAACAGAATTTTTTAAGGATTTTATTTTTGAACATTTTCAAATTCGTTCCAAATGGTGGAGGGTATTCAAATTCGACCCGACCGAACTTACTGCTTTTTAACTTGTTTTAATATCATCCTTCTCGAAGCGATATCATGCACTCTATGACAAAGTTATTCGGTATAAAAGATAAAAATGTCTCCGTCAAGTTTGTGGGAAAACCGATTCAGAATTGGGTATGCCTCCCATATATTAGTTCCCTCTGAAACCAGATTATAACTGCTCTAAAGCCAAAGGTCGATCATCATACCACCTGATCTACTTCAAAAAAATTCCCAATATAAATTCTAAATATGTATAGTGGTGCATGGTATCATGTTGTCGGCCCCGCCCGACTATTTACTTTTCTTTGTTGGTGTCATCTGTTTTACATGAAGTATGAAAATGGAATACTTCGGTCGAATACATCTGGTACCTGACGCACATTTTAACATTTTCGAAAACTTATCACATATCTCATATAAAGTAAAGGAGGACACCAATTAAGTCCAATCTTGGCACGTCGCAATATTCATATCGTATTTATTTAGGTCTGTTAGGAAATTGACAATATTGTGATATTCCTTTGGAACCTACTCCAAGAGGGTCAACAATTTGAATAATCATAACAGAAGTCTAAATATATTTAAATATTCCAACATTGGCTGGGGGTATAAATCTGACGGCAAAATCGACTGCTACTTTTTAACTTGATCAATAATAATTTTCTTCTTAATATTTTCATTATTACGATTGTATCCATGTAAAATCGGAACAAAAGAAAATTTTGTTTTCACCACACTAACACTCAGCATGGCAGGATACTGTTTTGTTACCCTATTTGCAAAGTGCATTGCATTCTCGGTGCACTGGTGCACACATGGCAAAACCAAATGCGAAGCAATTTTTATCTGTAATTGGTGTTATGAGTAAACAGCTGCTCTTGTCGGATGTGTTCAATTCGAACGAAAAATTCAATTTGGCAAATGTTAAAACTGCAAGTGATTTAGTTGTTGCTGTTGTTATTGCTGCTGCACTTGCTCGCCATTGTCACTGGAGCCCACCCCCCCCCCCCCCATTGTTAAAACTGTTCGAGCATTAAATTTAATAAAATTTTCCGAATAAAAGTCAAATAATACCACATTCAAGCCGGGCATTGTGTAGTGCAAAAATATGTATTTAATTTCATCAAAACTATATCCGAATATTGCATTTTTAATACATTTGCATGTTATTGTTATGTGAGTGGGTGTGCGTATTTCATGTGTTTCGTATTACTTCTGTGCGAATTATTGATGATGACGGGAGCCATGGCGCAGGCTGCCGCTGCCGCCGCTCCTGCTGCATGTCACAAATCCACCACCAACACAAAATATTTAATTACATTTGTCAGTTTAATTGAATTTATGTTAATTTGTTTTTAATTTAATTCATGCTTTTCGACACATAACACGTCAACGCAGCAATCATAATTAGTTACGTTTAGGCACCGAAAACATTTCAATCGAACAAAAAATAGATTTCCATTTGTACAATGGTAATTAAAGTACATTATTTGTAAATGCATTTGGGGAATTATGGAGGGGGCCTTTTTTGAATCGGATTTTGATTTCCAGCGTTGCTTTTGTTGTTGTCATCTATGTTAGGTGATGGATAATTACACAAATGTTTAAGTAAAGCGAAAAAATTGGGAAAATTAAAAATGTATACGTTAAACTAATATTTTTAATCGGTTAACATTTCAGTATTGGAACAAAAGGCTTTCAAAGGCATTTATTCAATTAAATCTATCAACATTGGAAACAAAACTAGTAAGCAAAGGCTATAGAAGTGCGGAGCTGAGCATTTGATACTCTACAACACTACAATATGTTAGAAGCCCCCTTACGTCCAAATCTATTTTGGAAGATTTCGCTTTTGAAATTATGTCATAGAGGACTGCCCAGATATTACCCTTAGCTTTTTGACAAGGGACATTTGCCCAATATTTACGCACTCCGTCGGGCTGCAAGTTGTTGTGGTCCACTTTACAGTTATATATAATTCAATGGTCATCTAAAAATAGAATTCTTCCCTGTCCTTAACTCTCTTCTCATATAAAATTGCGTGTCGATTGATTCCAATTGTGTGATCAGGAAAATTTGTCTGTTTTTGGTCCCTCTGTATCTCCAAATTTAGACTCATCTACATGATTTTCTTGTCTACGATATTTGGCTATATTCGTCAACGAAATCAGCATAAAAAAGCCAGAAGTTCGCCTTTTGTGTATTTCGGATATCATCTGTTAATAATGTTGGTATTTTCTCACACAAATGTAGTGGTCCATTCCACCCGCTATCCGAAACTCTAATTTCATGCGGGATTTCGTGTCCTTCGGTTTCTATTTGTGACCTTTATAACAGCTGCAAAATCAGGAACATTTTTAGTTGTTGGTCCATTTCAACCCCCTAAGTATATTGCGGACATCTTTGAAAACAGTAGGCCTAGCCCTTCTGAGCCAACCCTAACCTTGTGAAAAATTTCGGGTTGATCGGACGATAATTGCAATCTGTATATAAAACCCCAACCTGTGTTGTAATGTGAAAAAATATCACAAAATATACACTTCAATATTATAAGCCAAATTGAAAAAATCGCAAGCGATAAAAATTATAAAAATGACACAAAATACAACAAAATCTATATTAACACCATTATTGGCATATTTTCATATGATTTTTTTAGATTTTATACTTTTATGCCAAGAGGGAATTCTGAATTGACAAAATTTGTCAAAATAATTCCAGCAGAAATGGTTCGAAAAGTATAGAAGCGACCTGATCGGAAAGAAAATAGGCTCAAAAGAGCTAAAGAGTTACTTCGCTTGGCCGAAAGTGGTGAACTGTCGACTTTGGTTTTCTCCGATGAGAAAAATTTGTTGTCCAGCAGTTTGTAAACAAACAAAAGTGATCGTGTTTACTTGCCAAAGAGGTCAGCTGAAAATGTGCACCTTCGGTTGGCCACCAGAACTCAAGCGCCGGCCATGGTGATGGTGTGGGCCGCCATAACAGCTGGTGGTCACTCTCCGCTCGTAATAATCGACCGTGGCATCAGAATAAACACCGAATATTATCGGGAAAATATTCTGGAGGGTGTATTAAAGCCTTAGGCACGAAAACATTTGGGCCGCAGACTTTGGACATTCCAACAGGACTTAGCACCAGCATACGCCACCCAAGAATGGTTACAAAATGAGGTTTCTCGCTTCATTTCCAGCGCACAATGGCCACCAAAATCTTCGGATACCAACCCGTTGGACAGACTATTGTGTCTGGAGTATTTTGGAATGCAAGGTTGGCTCTAAAAAATATCAAAGTGTCGCTCACCTCAAGCAATCGCTTCGCCGGGAATGGGCCAACGGTTTCATTGGCCGTTTGAATACCATAATTTATGCCAAAGGTGACCAATTTGAACAAATCTAAACTTATTCTAAAATTTGATGCTATTTCCGAAATTTTTAGCTTTCTTTTAATAAAATTTAAGAAGTCTTCTGCCTAGCTAAGCTGTGGCCCCACGCTAATTTCTATGTCGATTGGTCTATAATTCCGACCTGTAGAGCAACTGTAAAATCAAGAAATTTTTCAGTTTTTGGTCCATTTTAATCCCTAAATATTATGCGATCTCCTCCAAAAGCAATAGCCTTCTATTTTGACCCTAACCCCACCTCCATTTTCAATTTCGCTAGGATCGGGCCATAATTGTGACCTATAGTGTGATTACAATTTAACATGGACAGACGGACGGACATTCATAGCTAGATCGACTCAGCTCGGCGAAATAGGAAGATCCATTATAGATTCCTATGAGCAGGCCCCATTCAAACATAAATATAGTGTTGTAGGGTATAATTACAAAAAACTTGAACTTTTATTTCCAATTCTCTAGTTGAGAGAAATAATTAGATATAAGAAATTGTAAAGAATCGCCGATTTGTTTTGCAAGTTATGGCAGACAAAAGTATTGACCATTGTGACCTTTAGTTGGTGAGGAACCAAAAGGAGTTCGCAGTTATATAACATCTCCACATGAGATCTTGTGTGCAAAATTTTTTGTATATGTTAATTTGGAGGAGAGTTGGATGCTTACATCGCTTTCTTTGAGCGTTTTGTTATTCAAGATCTTGAACCCTATGTGGGGGAGTACCAGAAGAAATGGTCCAATCTATAGCATCTTTACGCCAGATCTTGCGTTGGTGGAAATATTGAGATGTGGGTGTTAATTTCGCGTTTTATGATCTTCATGGATATTCAAAATGTTGACCCTTTTGTGGGAGCAGATCATCTTCACAGCAGATCTTGCATAAGCAGAAATAATGGTATGTGTGAGATATGAAGAGAACCGGAAGCTTATTTCGGATTTTATAATCGCTTTGGATATTCAAAACTTTTACCCTTTGTGGGTGGTACCAGAAGCAGGGTCCGATCTCTACAATCTTTATAACTGATCTTGTGTTAATAGAAATATTGGAATGTGCCAAGTCTGAGTGTAGTCAGATATAAATTTCGCGTTTTATGAGCATAATGGATATTCAAAATTTCGACCTTTTGTGGTAGAGGTACCAGAAGCAGTGGACCAATATATTCCATCTTAACACCAAACCTTGAGTTAATATAAATATTGGGATGTGTGAAATTTGAAGATAATCGGACGCTTACATCATATTTTATAAGAGTTATAATTATTCAAAATTTTGACCCTTTGTGGGGGAGGTACTTGATCAAGCGGACTGATATTGTCTATTTTCACACCTGACCTAGCACTGACGCAAATATTAGAATTTGCAAAGTTGGAGTAAAATCGGATTATCGTTTCTGTTTCTGTGCAGAAAATATATTTTTGGAAATTTCGAACTTTTGTGGTGGAGGTATCAAAAGCAGTGGACCAATATATTCCATCTTAACACCAGACCTTGAGTTGATATAAATATTGGGATGTGTGAAATTTGAAGACAATCGGACTCTTACATCACATTTTTAAGAGGTGTAATTGTTCAGAATTTTGATCCTTTGTGTGGGTACAGAGTGGAAGAACTCTCTAAGAGCTCATATGGGCGGCTATAATACATCGTATATTCCTCTTTCTATTAATTATAGCTTTCATACAAAATATGAATTTGAAACAAATCCTTCATAAGCTAAAGCGATTACGACAGATGATCATATTTTCAGGCTGACCAAGAAAATATACTCTATAGGGTCGTAAATGATTATTTGTATAAGATACAAACGGTTAGAAAAAAATATAATTCCTTCATATTATGCACGATGAGGGGTATAAAAGTGAAGAATGTATGGAGATCCGTGGTCTAGTAGGGGAAGTTTGAATCAAATCCGTCTGAAAAGACCGATTTATTAATCCATCAAAACAAACCTCTGTAATGCCTACCTTATTTGCTGTACCAGTTACAACAAGTCACTCATTAAAAAACGAAAACATACAACAATGACACGAAAAATTTGCAAACAACTATAGAAAGTGAAAGAGAAACACACCGAGAATAGCAATCAAATGGCAGCCAAGTAAATGGAAATGGAAATCATTTTTATCTCAAGAGTATTTATGTCCATCTGTTAAAGCGCATAACAAAGCGTCAGAAATTAAGCGCAAATGAATTGCCACTTGAGTTTCAATTGAACAGCGAAACATAAAAACAGAATTGTAGCAGCAAAGGCAGCAGCAACAAATGTTCGACCAGACCCAACCAAACCAAGCCACGCCAAACCCAACAATCTAGTACGTTGTCGGCAACTAACCAATCCGATGAGATGGGGATAACCAAAACCAACAAACCCAACCAATTCAACATAACCAAAGTACCCGAAATGAAGCAACAAGGGTATTTGCTTCGACAAAACCAAGCTGGAAGAAGAGGAACAAAAGAATACACAACACACACCATTTCAACAAGGTCTTGTCCTCTCGAAGAGCAACATTAGTAACACACAAATAAAATGCCACTGTAAAGTCCGCGCACCAACGATAAGCATCTTCTTGGACGTTGTTATTCATCTTCAGGACGGCAAGGCTTTGTTCAAGTGGATATTTCAACATCCTTTTTGGGTAAATGCAAAACACACACCGGCCAAAAAAAAAACTTCAAGTGTTTGAGACCAAAAAGTAAGTTGGACGAACAATTGTTGCCGGTATTGTGGCAGGGTAGTAGGGTTTTGAAATAATATTGTATAATTTTTTTTCTTTCTCTCTCTTGAAGACTTCAAGTCTTTTGAGTGAGTTCTTTTGTACCTGAAATGAAATGGAATTTAATTAAATTAAAGCTTTTTTGTGGTGGTGACCTTTAAAGAGGGGTTTCTTTGAAACACAGAAATTAAATGTTTATTTTGTACAAAAGAAAAAGTTGTGCAAAAGAAAAACGACTTTGTAATTAAAAAATTAAGATGTACGGTGGTATATTTGAAGAGGCTTCGGTGCATGCGAATTCCCCTACCACGCAGTTGAGAGCAGCTGCAGATGTCAAAGAAGGATTTCATTCTTTATTGCAGTTGCAAGCGAACATATGCTGACAAGCAAATCATACAAAAAATCAGTAGCGTTAATTTTTTAATATTTAAACTAAAATGATGCTAAACCCCCGAAAATGATGCTAAAAACCCCGAAATGTCAATATTTAAGGAGTTATGAGCGTTTTAAAAAAGGCTATTTTCTAACTTTAAATAATTGCCATCAAAATGATGCTAAAAACCCCGAAATGTCAATATTTAAGGAGTTATGAGCGTTTTAAAAAAGGCTATTTTCTAACTTTAAACAATGGCAATCAAACCGATGCTAAAAACCCCGAAATGTCAATATTTAAGGAGTTATGAGCGTTTTAAAAAAGGCTATTTTCTATCTTTAAATAACTGCAATCAAAACGATGCTAAAAAACCCGAAATATCAATATTTAAGGAGTTATGAGCGTTTTAAAAAAGGCTATTTTCTAACTTTAAATAATTACCATCAAAATGATGCTAAAAACCCCGAAATGTCAATATTTAAGGAGTTATGAGCGTTTTAAAAAAGGCTATTTTCTAACTTTAAATAACTGCCATAAAAATGATGCTAAAAACCCCGAAATGTCAATATTTAAGGAGTTATGAGCGTTTTAAAAAAGGCTGTTTTCTAACTTTAAATAACTGCCATCAAAATGATGCTAAAAACCCCGAAATGTCAATATTTTAGGAGTTATGAGCGTTTTAAAAAAGGCTATTTTCTAGCTTTAAATAACTGCAATCAAAACGATGCTAAAAACCCCGAAATGTCAATATTTAAGGAGTTATGAGCGTTTTAAAAAAGGCTATTTTCTAACTTTAAATAAATGCAATCAAACCGATGCTAAAAACCCCGAAATGTCATTATTTAAGGAGTTATGAGCGTTTTAAAAAAGGCTATTTTCTAACTTTAAATAACTGCCATCAAAATGATGCTAAAAACCCCGAAATGTCAATATTTAAGGAGTTATGAGCGTTTTAAAAAAGGCTATTTTCCAACTTTAAATAATGGCAATCAAAACGATGCTAAAAACCCCGAAATGTCAATATTTAAGGAGTTATGAGCGTTTTAAAAAAGGCTATTTTCTATCTTTAAATAACTGCCATCAAAATGATGCTAAAAACCCCGATATGTCAATATTTAAGGAGTTATGAGCGTTTTAAAAAAGGCTATTTTCTAACTTCAAATAACTGCAATCAAAACGATGCTAAAAATCCCGAAATGTCAATATTTAAGGAGTTATGAGCGTTTTAAAAAAGGCTATTTTCTAACTTTAAATAACTGCCATCAAAATGATGCTAAAAACCCCGAAATGTCAATATTTAAGGAGTTGTGAGCATTTTAAAAAAGACTATTTTCTAACTTTAAATAACTGCAATCAAAACAATGCTAAAAACCCCGAAATGTCAATATTTAAGGAGTTATGAGCGTTTTAAAAAAAGGCTATTTTCTAACTTTAAATAACTGCCATCAAAATGATGCTAAAAACCCCGAAATGTCAATATTTAAGGAGTTATGAGCGTTTTAAAAAAGGCTATTTTCTAACTTTAAATAACTGCCATCAAAACAATGCTAAAAACCCCGAAATGTCAATATTTAAGGAGTTATGAGCGTTTTAAAAAAGGCTATTTTCTAACTTTAAATAACTGCCATCAAAATGATGCTAAAAACCCCGAAATGTCAATATTTAAGGAGTTATGAGCGTTTTAAAAAAGGCTATTTTCTAACTTTAAATAACTGCCATCAAAACAATGCTAAAAACCTCGAAATGTCAATATTTAAGGAGTTATGAGCGTTTTAAAAAAGGCTATTTTCTAACTTTAAATAACTGCCATCAAAATGATGCTAAAAACCCCGAAATGTCAATATTTAAGGAGTTATGAGCGTTTTAAAAAAGGCTATTTTCTAACTTTAAATAACTGCCATGAAAACGATGCTAAAAACTCCGAAATGTCAATATTTAAGGAGTTATGAGCGTTTTAAAAAAGGCTATTTTCTAACTTTAAATAACTGCCATCAAAATGATGCTAAAAACCCCGAAATGTCAATATTTAAGGAGTTATGAGCGTTTTAAAAAAGGCTATTTTCTAACTTTAAATAACTGCCATCAAAATGATGCTAAAAACCCCGAAATGTCAATATTTAAGGAGTTATGAGCGTTTTAAAAAAGGCTATTTTCTAACTTTGAATATCTGCAATCAAAATGATGCTAAAAACCACGAAATATCAATATTTAAGGAGTTATTAGCGTTTTAAAAAAGGGTATTTTCTAACTTTAAATAATTGCCATCAAAAAGGATGCTAAAAACCCCGAAATGTCAATATTTAAGGAGTTATGAGCGTTTTAAAAAAGGCTATTTCTAACTTTAAATAACTGCCATCAAAATGATTCTAAAAACCCCGAAATGTCAATATTTAAGGAGTTATGAGCGTTTTAAAAAAGGCTATTTTCTAACTTTAAATAACTGCCATCAAAATGATGCTAAAAACCCCGAAATGTCAATATTTAAGGAGTTATGAGCGTTTTAAAAAAGGCTATTTTCTAACTTTAAATAACTGCCATCAAAATGATGCTAAAAACCCCGAAATGTCAATATTTAAGGAGTTATGAGCGTTTTAAAAAAGGCTATTTTCTAACTTTGAATATCTGCAATCAAAATGATGCTAAAAACCACGAAATATCAATATTTAAGGAGTTATTAGCGTTTTAAAAAAGGGTATTTTCTAACTTTAAATAATTGCCATCAAAAAGGATGCTAAAAACCCCGAAATGTCAATATTTAAGGAGTTATGAGCGTTTTAAAAAAGGCTATTTTCTAACTTTAAATAACTGCCATCAAAATGATGCTAAAAACCCCGAAATGTCAATATTTAAGGAGTTATGTGCGATTTAAAAAAGGCTATTTTCTAACTTAAAATAACTGCCATCAAAATGATGCTAAAAACCCCGAAATGTCAATATTTAAGGAGTTATGAGCGTTTTAAAAAAGGCTATTTTCTAACTTTAAATAACTGCCATCAAAATGATGCTAAAAACCCCGAAATGTCAATATTTAAGGAGTTATGTGCGATTTAAAAAAGGCTATTTTCCAACTTTAAATAACTGCCATCAAAATGATGCTAAAAACCCCGAAATGTCAATATTTAAGGAGTTATGAGCGTTTTAAAAAAGGCTATTTTCTAACTTTAAGTAAGTGCCATCAAAAAGGATGCTAAAAACCCCGAAATGTCAATATTTAAGGAGTTATGAGCGTTTTAAAAAAGGCTATTTTCTAACTTTAAATAACTGCAATCAAAATGATGCTAAAAACCCCGAAATGTCAATATTTAAGGAGTTATGAGCGTTTTAAAAAGGCTATTTTCTAACTTTAAATAACTGCAATCAAAACGATGCTAAAAACCCCGAAATGTCAATATTTAAGGAGTTATGAGCGTTTTAAAAAAGGCTATTTTCTAACTTTAAATAACTGCAATCAAAACGATGCTAAAAACCCCGAAATGTCAAAATTTAAGGAGTTATGAGCGTTTTAAAAAAGACTATTTTCTAACTTTAAACAACTGCAATCAAAACGATGCTAAAAACCCCGAAATGTCAATATTTAAGGAGTTATGAGCGTTTTAAATAACTGCCATGAAAACGATGCTAAAAACTCCGAAATGTCAATATTTAAGGAGTTATGAGCGTTTTAAAAAAGGCTATTTTCTAACTTTAAATAACTGCCATCAAAATGATGCTAAAAACCCCGAAATGTCAATATTTAAGGAGTTATGAGCGTTTTAAAAAAGGCTATTTTCTAACTTTAAATAACTGCCATCAAAATGATGCTAAAAACCCCGAAATGTCAATATTTAAGGAGTTATGAGCGTTTTAAAAAAGGCTATTTTCTAACTTTGAATATCTGCAATCAAAATGATGCTAAAAACCACGAAATATCAATATTTAAGGAGTTATTAGCGTTTTAAAAAAGGGTATTTTCTAACTTTAAATAATTGCCATCAAAAAGGATGCTAAAAACCCCGAAATGTCAATATTTAAGGAGTTATGAGCGTTTTAAAAAAGGCTATTTCTAACTTTAAATAACTGCCATCAAAATGATTCTAAAAACCCCGAAATGTCAATATTTAAGGAGTTATGAGCGTTTTAAAAAAGGCTATTTTCTAACTTTAAATAACTGCCATCAAAATGATGCTAAAAACCCCGAAATGTCAATATTTAAGGAGTTATGAGCGTTTTAAAAAAGGCTATTTTCTAACTTTAAATAACTGCCATCAAAATGATGCTAAAAACCCCGAAATGTCAATATTTAAGGAGTTATGAGCGTTTTAAAAAAGGCTATTTTCTAACTTTGAATATCTGCAATCAAAATGATGCTAAAAACCACGAAATATCAATATTTAAGGAGTTATTAGCGTTTTAAAAAAGGGTATTTTCTAACTTTAAATAATTGCCATCAAAAAGGATGCTAAAAACCCCGAAATGTCAATATTTAAGGAGTTATGAGCGTTTTAAAAAAGGCTATTTTCTAACTTTAAATAACTGCCATCAAAATGATGCTAAAAACCCCGAAATGTCAATATTTAAGGAGTTATGTGCGATTTAAAAAAGGCTATTTTCTAACTTAAAATAACTGCCATCAAAATGATGCTAAAAACCCCGAAATGTCAATATTTAAGGAGTTATGAGCGTTTTAAAAAAGGCTATTTTCTAACTTTAAATAACTGCCATCAAAATGATGCTAAAAACCCCGAAATGTCAATATTTAAGGAGTTATGTGCGATTTAAAAAAGGCTATTTTCCAACTTTAAATAACTGCCATCAAAATGATGCTAAAAACCCCGAAATGTCAATATTTAAGGAGTTATGAGCGTTTTAAAAAAGGCTATTTTCTAACTTTAAGTAAGTGCCATCAAAAAGGATGCTAAAAACCCCGAAATGTCAATATTTAAGGAGTTATGAGCGTTTTAAAAAAGGCTATTTTCTAACTTTAAATAACTGCAATCAAAATGATGCTAAAAACCCCGAAATGTCAATATTTAAGGAGTTATGAGCGTTTTAAAAAGGCTATTTTCTAACTTTAAATAACTGCAATCAAAACGATGCTAAAAACCCCGAAATGTCAATATTTAAGGAGTTATGAGCGTTTTAAAAAAGGCTATTTTCTAACTTTAAATAACTGCAATCAAAACGATGCTAAAAACCCCGAAATGTCAAAATTTAAGGAGTTATGAGCGTTTTAAAAAAGACTATTTTCTAACTTTAAACAACTGCAATCAAAACGATGCTAAAAACCCCGAAATGTCAATATTTAAGGAGTTATGAGCGTTTTAAAAAAGGCTATTTTCTAACTTTAAATAACTGCCATCAAAACGATGCTAAAAACCCCGAAATGCCAAAATTTAAGGAGTTATGAGCGTTTTAAAAAAGACTATTTTCTAACTTTAAACAACTGCAATCAAAACGATGCTAAAAACCCCAAAATGTCAATATTTAAGGAGTTATGAGCGTTTTAAAAAAGTCTATTTTCTAACTTTAAATAACTGCAATCAAAACAATGCTAAAAACCTCGAAATGTCAATATTTAAGGAGTTATGAGCGTTTTAAAAAAGTCTATTTTCTAACTTTAAATAACTGCAATCAAAACGATGCTAAAAACCCCGAAATGTCAATATTTAAGGAGTTATGAGCGTTTTAAAAAAGGCTATTTTCTAACTTTAAATAACTGCCATCAAAACGATGCTAAAAACCCCGAAATGTCAAAATTTAAGGAGTTATGAGCGTTTTAAAAAAGACTATTTTCTAACTTTAAACAACTGCAATCAAAACGATGCTAAAAACCCCGAAATGTCAATATTTAAGGAGTTATGAGCGTTTTAAAAAAGTCTATTTTCTAACTTTAAATAACTGCGATCAAAACGATGCTAAAAACCCCGAAATGTCAATATTTAAGGAGTTATGAGCGTTTTAAAAAAGGCTATTTTCTTACTTTAAATAACTGCAATCAAAACGATGCTAAAAACCCCGAAATGTCAATATTTAAGGAGTTATGGCGTTTTAAAAAAGGCTATTTTCTAACTTTAAATAACTGCAATCAAAACGATGCTAAAAACCCCGAAATGTCAATATTTAAGGAGTTATGAGCGTTTTAAAAAAGTCTATTTTCTAACTTTAAATAACTGCAATCAAAACGATGCTAAAAACCCCGAAATGTCAATATTTAAGGAGTTATGAGCGTTTTAAAAAAGGCTATTTTCTAACTTTAAGTAAGTGCCATCAAAAAGGATGCTAAAAACCCCGAAATGTCAATATTTAAGGAGTTATGAGCGTTTTAAAAAAGGCTATTTTCCAACTTTAAATAACTGCCATCAAAATGATGCTAAAAACCCCGAAATGTCAATATTTAAGGAGTTATGAGCGTTTTAAAAAAGGCTATTTTCTAACTTTAAGTAAGTGCCATCAAAAAGGATGCTAAAAACCCCGAAATGTCAATATTTAAGGAGTTATGAGCGTTTTAAAAAAGGCTATTTTAAAAAAGGCTATTTTCTAACTTTAAATAACTGCAATCAAAACGATGCTAAAAACCCCGAAATGTCAACATTTAAGGAGTTATGAGCGTTTTAAAAAAGGCTATTTTCTAACTTTAAATAACTGCAATCAAAACGATGCTAAAAACCCCGAAATGTCAATATTTAAGGAGTTATGAGCGTTTTAAAAAAGGCTATTTTCTAACTTTAAATAACTGCAATCAAAACGATGCTAAAAACCCCGAAATGTCAATATTTAAGGAGTTATGAGCGTTCTAAAAAAGGCTATTTTCTAACTTTAAATAACTGCAATCAAAACGATGCTAAAAACCCCGAAATGTCAATATTTAAGGAGTTATGAGCGTTTTAAAAAAGGCTATTTTCTAACTTTAAATAACTGCAATCAAAACGATGCTAAAAACCCCGAAATGTCAATATTTAAGGAGTTATGAGCGTTTTAAAAAAGGCTATTTTCTAACTTTAAATAACTGCAATCAAAACGATGCTAAAAACCCAGAAATGTCAATATTTAAGGAGTAATGAGCGTTTTAAAAATGGCTATTTTCTAACTTTAAATAACTGCAATCAAAACGATGCTAAAAACCCCGAAATGTCAATATTTAAGGAGTTATGAGCGTTTTAAAAAAGGCTATTTTCTAACTTTAAATAATGGCAATCAAAACGATGCTAAAAACCCTGAAATGTCAATATTTAAGGAGTTATGAGCGTTTTAAAAAAGGCCATTTTCTAACTTTAAATAATGGCAATCAAAACGATGTTAAAAACCCGGAAATGTCAATATTTAAGGAGTTATGAGCGTTTTAAAAAAGGCTATTTTCTAACTTTAAATAACTGCCATCAAAATGATGCTAAAAACCCCGAAATGTCAATATTTTCTAACTTTAAATAACTGCTGAATTTATTTAAATATATCTTTCCCTATATAAAATATATATGTTTGTAACACAATTGACATTGTAGCCTTCAATTGTTTTAACACCTTAGCTCAAATAAAAACATCTTTCAATTACATAAAATATTTACGTTTGTGATACCTGATCCAATAACATTTCAAAGGGAAGACAACACAAAATTTCCGCTGAAATGGAATTTGAACTTTGAGGTTATTTTGCTGTTTGAAATTCTTTGAAAATGTTATGACATAATACCCAATTAGAGGATATCATGCAAGGTCTTTTTTTTTCTTGAAAAGCTGTCATCTTAAGTGTTCTTAGAAACGTAGAAGAAGACACGTCTTCCAAGCGTTTGCGTTTTTTATTGTTTGCTAAGCCAGCTACGTTGTCAGAAATCAATTGAAGGGATCTCATGGTTTTATTTTGCTCACTCACTCACCCACTCAGTTCTCCTCATAGCTTTTCACCCTTTTCTTGTTAAGCTCATAATGTCGATTATTATGTTTAATAACAAAAGTGACATGAACATTCAATAAATCCATTGTCCTTGGCAAAACCTATATGTCTCTTTGGGGAAAGTGGTATTCAGCAAATGTGCTGAAGAAGTGGTTGGCCAAAGAAACGCATCAATGAACACCAGCAACTTTAACAACAATATCCTCAGATGGAACAACACTCACACTCACACACACATCCACACTCATTCCATCAACCGCTTGATCCTTTTCTTATTCTTGCACACATGTAAACAACCACATGCACACCGAGATGTAATAGAATAACACTGCATGAGAGAGAACATTGTAGTGGCCTGTGTGTGTGTGCGAGTACTTCGAAGGATATTTAATGCAGTAATGTCCATACACATGTATGTGTGTGTGTTTTCGTGTGGTCTTGTCAGCGGTGAAGGCGATGTAGACGACACAAGTAAGGCCAACGCCTCAGCTATATGACGACGTTCTAGTGTTACTAAAGTACTCTTGGTTCTGTTGTCCTTGCCACAGTAATAGACGAAGTTGTGATGCGAAAAAAACTACTACATATTGGAAATATAGCAAACAAACAAAAAACCACCGACCAAGGCAAAAACCACGAACCAAAAGGATTAATATGTCAGATGCAGAGGTAGTGTAGTGTGAGGCGACACACATGTGTTGACATGTTGATTTAATCTTTACCTTTTGAACAACACGAATAACTACATCTTAAAAAGCAGTAAGTTCGGCCCGGCAGTAAGTTTCGGCCCGGCCATTTGGAACGAATTTGAAAACTTTCAAAAAACAAAATCCTTAAAAAATTCTGTTACAATTTTAAAAATACCGAAGATTGTAGTTATATTGAGGTGTATACGACGTGAACCTACATAGGCATTGTTTTTCATAAGCCATTACCATATTCAAATTCGAAACTTGAAATAAACGGTCAATAATGTAGATAATAATCATCAAAATATCATATATAGGGAGGTACCGTTATATCGGAGCTGTGCGAAGACCTGGACCAGCATAGACAATTTTCTGTCACAGGCTGTAGCATCCATTACGAACTTCAAATACGATATCTCAAACAATTTCGGTGAGTATTGTATCTAAAATCGTTAAAATACCGAATATAGGGAGGTACGGAAATATGGGGCCTATACGAAGATCTGGACCTGCATAGACAATTTTCTGTCACAGACTGTAGTTCTCATTACGAACTTCAAATACCAAATTTGAAACAATTCCGGTGAATAATGTCGCTAAAATCATCAAAATACCGAATATAGGGAGGTACAGTTATATGGGGGCTATATGTAAACTTGGGCTCTTTCTGAAAAGACCCAATTCGGCAATTGACAAAAAAAAAACAATATAAAAAGTCCTTGAACAAATCTACAATCATAGTCCTTGAAAAAATTATAAAAAAAATCGACAATTGTGGAATAATTGAAATAAATAATTGAAATAAATCTTTCTGAAAAGACCCAAATCTACAATCATAGTCCTTGAAAAAATTATATAAATAATCGACAATTGTCATTATAATCGCTCTTTAAAAAATTGTTTTGACAAATACCACGAAAATAATCCTTGATAAAATTGTGTTAAAAATTCGCGATTATATTTCGAATTACCCTCACTTATAGCTCTAAAAGCCCTTGTAAAATCTTTATCGAAAACGTACAATTTCAGATTTGACGCTTCTTAAAAAAAACATACTCTTAAGGTCCTTAAAAAATATAAAAATATAAATTTAACATTCGATTTGTGGTTATCTTTGAATAAATGTTTGTAGCAAAAATCGACGATTATAAAAAAGCCCCACCGAACTTTTAAAACCATCCACCGTTTGGAAGAAACATGAAACATGAAAACAAAAATCGTAGAAAAATACCACCAAATGAAAACCGTTATATGGGGGCTACAGGTAGACGAAATCCTGCATATGTAAAGTAGGCTGTTGTACCGATTCCGAACTTCAAATACGAAATATAAAACCATTCCAATGAATAGTGTCGCTAATGCTATCAAAATACCGAATATAGGGAGGTGCCGTTATATGAGGTCTATACGAAGCTACATCTGCCTGTTTATGCAATTTTTTTGTCATAGGATGTAGTACACATTAGGAAATTCAAACTGCAAATTTGAAACATTTCCGTTGAAAAGTGTAACACAAATCATCAAAATACCGAATATTTAGAAGTGCAGTTATGGGGAGACTATATCAAAACTTAGATTTACATTGACAGTTCTATGCGAGGATGTTTCTTACATAATGGGAGCCAATTTAAAGCAAAACAAGTAAGCAAAGACTATAGTCGTGCGGGGCCGACCATGTGATACGTGTCCAAACCCATTTGGGAAGATTTCGCTTTTGAAATTATGACCAGGGACATTTGCCAAGTATTTACGCACTCCGTCGTGCCGTTAGTTTTTGTGGTTCATTTTACAGCTTAATATGATCCAATGGTCATCCAAAATGCTAGAATTTTTCCCTGTCCTTAACTCTCTCCTCAGGCGTGTCGATTGACGTCAATTCTATCATCAGGAATTTTTTTCTGTTTTTGGTTCATTTGAACCCCCAAATATTTTGCGATCATCTCCAAAAGCAAGAGGCCCCTCTGTTTCTCCAAATTTAGACTCATTTCTATGATTTCCTTGTCTACGTTATTTGGCTATATTCGTCAACGAAATCAGCATAAAAAGCCAGAAGTTCGCCTTTTGTGTATTTTGGAGTTCGCCTGTAAGTAATGTTGGTATTTTTTTACACAAAGGTCCATTCTACCCACTGTCCTAAACTCTATCTTCATGCGAGATTTCGTATCTTTGGTTTCTATTTGTGACCTTTATAACGGCTGCAAAGTCAGGAACATTTTTTGTTGTTGGTCCATTTCAACCCCTAAATATATTGCGGACCTCTTTGAAAACAATAGGCCTAGCCCCTCTGAACCTAACCCTACCCTTGTGAAAATGTTCGTGAGGATCAGACGATAATTGCAATCCAACCAGTGTTGGTATTAGTGTATACAGATTGCAATATCTGTACTTAAATATTATAAGTCAAATTGAAAAAATCGCATGCAATAAAAAATATGAAAAAATAAAAAAATGTAACAAAATACTACAAAACATATATTAACACCATTATTAACATCTTTTTATGCGATTTCTTTAGATTTTATACTTTTTTGCCAAGACGGCATTCTGAATTGACAAAATTTGTCAAAATCGGTCCATCCATTCTTGAGATATAAGCATTATAGCTAACATCTAACATATTAACACTAAGTTAAACAAAACTTACCGTTCACCCTTAAGCCAAGTCCTAAAATAAATGTCTATGTCTCTTCCCCCTTCCATTCCCGTGCCTATGTTTTCTTTCTCATGCACGCATATATGTATTAGCAATTGCATTGTTGTCACACTTCACAAATGCCGACCCAATGCTCGACCACGGATCTTCTTTAAAAACAAACACTCGCGTTTAACCGACAACCGAAAGACGAAGTTTGCAATCAAGAGCGTAGTATTGTTGTTATTTCATAATATTTTCTATATTTACCAAAAACAATTATTAGAGAAAAGATGAGAAGAGATGCAATTCTCATTTTTATACCCTCCACCATGGGTAGGAGGGTATATTAACTTTGTCATTCCGTTTGTAACACCTCTAAATATTCGTCGTAGACCCCATAAAGTATATATATTCATAATCAGCATAAAATTCTAAGACGATTTAGCGATGTCCGTCTGTCTGTCTGTCTGTCCGTCTGTCTGTCTGTCCGTCTGTCTGTCTGTCTGTCTGTTGAAATCACGATAGAGCCCACATTATTTGACGTAGACCTTTGAAATTTGGCACAAGTGTGTGTATTGTCCCTAGGATGGTTGGTATTGAAAATGAGATATATCGGTCCACGTTCTGGTATAGTCCCCATATAACGGTACCTCCCGATATTCGGTATTTTGATGATTTATGCCACATTTTTTCACGGATTTATCTGAAAATTGGTATTTGTAGGTCATGACGGGTCCCTGAGAGTGTGGCAAAACATTGCATGTATAGGTCCACGTTTTGGTATAGCCCCCATATAACGGTACCTACCGATATTCGGTATTTTGATGATTTATGCCACATTTTTTCACGGATTTGTCTGAAAATTGGTATTTGTAAGTCACAACGGGTCCCTGAGCGTGTGGCAAAACATTGCATGTATAGGTCCACGTTCTGGTATAGTCCCCATATAACGGTACCTCCCGATATTCGGTATTTTGATGATTTATGCCACATTTTTTCACTGATTTGTGTAAAAGTTGGTATTTGTGGGTTATAATGGGTCCTAGTTCGTGTGGCGAAACATTGTAATTATAGGTGCACGTGTTGGTGTAGCCCCTATATAACGGTACCTCCCGATATTCGGCATTTTAATGTTTTTTGCCACATTTCTTCTAATGTTCTTTTACCCTAGGGTGGAGGGTATTAAAAGTTTGGCCCGGCCGAACTTAATGTTTTTTTACTTGTTTGCACTAACTTTTCTTAATCACTCTCTATGAAAACCTCTCCCAATAGTCAAAACCCTTATACACAGCTGAATGGGGTAAATTTATTTCACAACATTTTTAAAGAGCACAAATCAAATGTTTTAATTTTACTTTGTTAAAATTTGTTAATTTTTTTAAAAGACAAGCGCACAGAAATTAATTGTTTTTATTAAAATTACAACACCGTGATTTGTATTGTAATTTAAGTTGTTAACTAATGGAGCTGAATTGCAAACATGCGAACGGATTTAAGGTGCAACGAAAACTGACACCAAACGATTACGCAAGGTGGGAAGGAGACAACCCACAGAAATTGGAGAGAATTTGCTCCATTTGGAAGGGAGAATGAGAGATGTAAGATGAGATGATAAGATGTTCAATAGAAATGGGATCTCATAATGAGATTCTCATTGGATTTTTTTTAATAGGAAGCTGAGATTTGTATGAATGTATGTAAATATGTATGTACGTATGTATGTATTTACGTATGTATGTATGTATGAAATTGGAGAGTTACCCCGTATTTGAAAGGAAGCATATTTAAGAACAATTTATAAGTAGCCTTTGAGGAAATTTTATTTGTTATGAATTTATTTCTAATAGCCCTTAAAAGATTCATATTAAAAGCTTCAATTATAGCCCTTGCTGCCTTTGAAAAATTTAAATAATGCAAGTTAAAAAGTATCAGTCGGTTTTGCCGACAGATGTACGCCCTCAGCCAATTTTTGGATATTTAAATATTTCTTGACTTCTGTTATGATTATTAAAATTGTTGACCCTCTATGGAGAAGGTTCCGAAGGAATGGACCAATATTGCCCATTTCGTATCGAACCTAAATAAAGATGATATAAATATTGCGACGCGCCAGGTTTGGAGTATATCGACTACTTCCTTCAGCTTGTATGAGAAAAATTTCAGAACATGATAAAATGTGCGAAAGTTATCAGATATAGTCGACGGAAGTATTATTTTATTGTATTATATATATCTCATCAATACAGATAAAAATATTGGTATGGGTAAAATTACAAGGAAATCGGACATTTATATCCAATGCGAAATCATAAATTCCGATAAATTCCATATTCATCTCAAGTTTCTCGTTGAGAGCAATATTTAGAAATAGCAAATTGTAAAGAACCGCTGAATTGTTTCGCAAATTCAAACAGATAAAAGTATTGAAAATTGTGACCCAAAAGGGGTTCGCAGATAAATATCATCTTCAAAACTGATCTTGTGTTAGCACATATGTTTGGAGGTGTGAAATTTTAAGAGAGTTGGATGCCAATTTCGGAGGACTGATATATACAATTTTCACAACAGATCTCGTGTTAGTAGAAATAATGGAATGTGTGAAATATAAAGAGAACTTGATGCTAATTTCGGATTTTATAAACGTTTTGGTTATTCAAAACTTTGACCCTTTTTTCTAAAATATTGAACCCTATGTGTGGGAGATGCCAGAAGAAATGTTTCGATCTCTACAGCCTTTATAACAGATCCTGTGTTGATAGAAATATTCAGATGTGCCAAGCCTAAGTGGAATCGGATGTTTATTTCGCGTTTTGTGATCTTAATGGATATTCCAAATGCTGACCCTTTGTAGGTCATCTTAACACCAGACTTATATGTCATTTTATGAGAGTTGTAATTATTCAAAATTTTGACGCTTTGTGGGGGAGGTACTTGATAGAGTGGACCGATATTGTCCATTTTCACACCTGACCTAGCACTGCGGCAATGTAAGGATTTGCAAAGTTGGAACAAAATCTGATTATCTTTTTTCTTTCTGTGCAGAAAAAAAAAAATATATATATTTATATATATATATATATATATATATATATATATATATATATATATATATCCCTAATATTCCTTCAAAAGTTCATAAAAACAATGCACGATCATGGCTCAGATCACTCTGAAATTTTTAAATTAGAAAAATCAACGATTTTAGCTCAGATAACTTGATTGTAACAAATGGACAATTATACCTCTAATAACCTTAAAAAAAAAAACAACAATTTAAAAACCATACAATAACTGCTACGGTACTAAAAGATGTCACTTTCAAGCATAGATATGAACATTCATTGAAGTTTTCAAAATTTGTGGGTAGGAAGCGTTTAATAAATCCCTCCCCAAAGAATAGGCAAAAGCTTTCAACCAATTATATACAAAACTATGTTTTTATACATTAAGAAAAACAACTTACCGTAAACCCAGAAATAAACATGCATCTATAATTGCATTGTTGTCACACTTCGCAAATACCGACCCAATGCCCCACCACAGATCTTCTTAAAAACCCAACACTCGCGAATAACCGAAAAACGAACTTTGCCAATTAAGAGAGTAGTGTTATTGTTGTTGTCACATTTCATATATTTACCAACAACACTTCTTAATAAAAAATCAAATGACCAATACAGTACTTTTCTATTGCTTTTAAATTGCACTAACTTTTTCTAATCCCTCTCTTTGAATCACTCTATTTACTCCTCTCCACATAGTCAAAAACATTATACACAGCTGAATTTGGTTCCTTCTTTTCACATTTTCAAGGTCACAAATCAACGATTTTTAGTTTTACTTTGTTAAATTTGTAACACTTTTACTTATAGACAAACAAACACAAAATAATTGTATTATGAATGATAGATAAACCACAAGGTTTTTATTAAAATTTAAATGATTAATTAATGGAGCTAAATGGCAAACATGCGAACGGATTTAAGGTGCAACGGAAACTGACATAAATGAACTTCATAAGGAGTGAAGAAGACAACCCACAATATGTGGAGAGGATTTGCTCCATTAAAACGGGAGAATGTGAGAATATTCTCTGTTCAATAGAAATATGATGTCCAAAAGAGTTTCTCATTAGAATTGTAAAAATAGGAAGCTGATATTTGAATGTATGTGAGAGGTGAGTAAACCCGAATTAGGTGACGTCATCATAAATAGGAGACTTAGGACACACGGTAGCAATCAAGCAATCAATTGCATTGTTGTCACACTTCACAAACACCAACCCAATGCCCGACCACGGATCTTCTTTAAAAACACTCGCGTTTACCCGACAACCGAAAGACGAACTTTGCAAAACAAGACAATAGTATTGTTGTTCTTCGACTACCATTTTAGCAAAAACAATTCTTAGAATGAAAAAAAATAGGACAGATGCAATCCCCTGTTCTCCTTTTAATTTGCACTATACACAACGGAATGTGGTCAATATTTTTAACAACAATTTCAAAGAGCATATTTCAAAATATTACTTTTACTTTCTTAAAATAATAACACAATTTATAGACCACCACATACACGAATTAATTGTATTATTAAATATTAAACCACAGTGTTTTTAATTGCAGTTTAAGTTGTTAATCAATTGAGCTAAATGGCAAACATGCGAACGAATTTAAGGTGCAGCGGAAACTGACACCAACAGATTATGTAAGGAGTGAAGGAGACAACCCACAACAGGTGGGGAGGGTTTGCTCCATTTAAACGGGAGAATGAGAAATATTAATAGAGAATTTCAAATTAAAATTCTCTGCTCAATACAAATGTGATCTCCTGGTGTGATTCTCATTAGAATTTTGATAATAGAAAGCTGAGATTTGAGTTTTCGATATAGGTGACGTCATCACAAAGAGGAAATATAGAATACAGTCAAATTTATAAATGTATGTATTGACTTTTTTTTAGCTTACTTCGGTGTCCTCGGTTGGGACTTTTTTGAGAAAAGTGAAAAAAATGCGGTTACGTGGCAGAGGTGACCAAAATCATTAAAGATATTATTTAAGAGAAACCCATGGTAACATCAGCCCTGCTCAAACCCTTTTTCTAGATTCTAGAACATTAGCCGAAAAAAGAGATAATTTAAGAGAAAATTAAAATTCTGTTTTTCTTTATATTTTACGATTCCATTTAATTGTTTTCAAACATTAATGTTTGCCAAAATAATTTAGTAAACTAATTTATAAAAAATATTTGTATAAATATTGACTTAACGCTGTTTTGTTCTTGTAAGAGATATTGTTTCTTGATCAGCGCTCTTACTATCATAGATGGGCAAAATATTGAAAGAGAAATGCTTAAGAGAATTTTAAAATAGCTTTCATGTGTGCAAATTTTACTAGTATAATAATTTTCAAACACAAAAATAATCAAAATAAGCTCAAAAATTAATTTTTAGAAACAATTCTTCATAATTATTCAAATTTTTTAAATAAAAAAAACAAGTAAAATTATATCAGTCGGTTTTGCCGTCAGATGTGTCAGATTCTGTTTTTCTTTATATTTTACGGTTCTATTGAATTGTTTTTGGACACGAATGTTTGCCAAATTAATTTATAAAGCAAATGGATAAGAAATATTTGTATAAATAATGACTTAACACTGTTTTGTTCTTGATTTAAATAAGCAAAGAGAAATTTGACTGAAAAGAGGTATTTTTTCTTAAGCACCGCTGATTAATTAGGACAGCGGTGCTCAAAACCGTGTTCTAGAACATGAAGAGAAAAAAATAAATAATTTAAGAGAAATTTAAAATTCTGTTTTTCTTTATATTTTACGGTTCTATTTAATTGTTTTTAAACACGAATGTTTGCCAAAATAGTTTATAAACCAAATGGATAAAAAATATTTGTACAAATTTTGTTGTTGCAAAATCGTCAGGCAAAATCCCATTATTGTTGTTTTTATAAAAACAACGTTTGTTTATGAGTGGAGAACGATGGTAATGTTTACCAGGGGGTAAGGCAGGGAATACCTAGGTTTCGGAAAGAGCCACCAATCCTCATCAGTTCCCTTGTTTCTTGTCTGGGATATTCTCCCCAGAAGTTATTTTAAAAAATAACTTCTATGACAAAAAACATTTTTTACCCAAGTCACGAGATCGTAAGCTCAATAGAAGAGGAACAAAAGAATTACATAAAACTAAAATTCTTTTGGAAAATCTTCTAAATCTTACAACCGCACTTACCCCCTGGTAAACATTACCATCGTTCTCCACTCATAAACAAACGTTGTTTTTATAAAAACAACAATAATGGGATTTTGCCTGACGATTTTGCAACAACAAAATACTATGGTATCCCAAACAAGCAAGCCAAACACTGTTCTATTTGTATAAATAATGACTTAACACTGTTTTGTTCTTGATTTAAGTAAGCAAAGAGAAATTTGACTGAAAACAGATATTTCTTCTTGATAACCCTTGCTACTTTATATGAGGTATATTGGTATGTGCAAAATTTGAAGGAAATCTAACAATCATATTCAATGTTATACGAAATCATAAATTTTGATAAAAACCATATTCAGACAGATATATGTATTGGAAACTGTGACCTGTTGTGGGTAAGGTAAAAGAAGGAGTTGGCATATATGTAAGATGATACACAACATATATTGTGTTAGCAAAAATATTTGGATGAGTCAAATTTTATTTCGGATTTTATGATTGTTTTGGTTATTTAAAATGTTGATACTTTGTGGAGGGAGGTACCAAAAGGAATGGTCCGATCCCAACCATCTTTATAAAATATCTTGTGTTGATAAAAATATTGAGATGTGCAAAGTGTGAATGGAATTGAATGCTAGTTCCCTGTTTTATGAGCTTCATGAATATTCAAAATTGTAACCCTTTGTGGGGGATGTACTTAATGGAGTGTACTGATATATTCCATCTTCACGAACCTTGGGTTATTAGAAGTGTAATTTAAATACAATCGGACACTTACATCACATTTTATAAGAGTTGCTATTATTCAAAATGTTGACCCTTTGTGGGGGAGGTACTTGATGGAGTGGACCGATATAGTCAATTTTCGCACCTGACCTAGCACTGATTCAAATATTAGGATTGACAAAAGCAACATCGGATTATCTTTTCTCTTTCTGTGCAGTAAAATATATACATTTTTTTTTTTTTTTGAAAATTTCGACCTTTTGTGTGGGAGATTCCAGAAGGGGTAGACCGATATTGCCCGTCTCCGAACTCGATCTAAATTTGATAATAATATTACGATGAAACAAGTTTGGAAGAAATCGGATACTCCCTTTGAGAGTTATTATGCGCACCAGACAGACGGACAGACAGACAGACGGTCGGACGGGCATAGCTGGAACGACTCTAAATGTCCTGAAACGGATCTGGTCCAAAGAAACCTAGGGTCTAAAACCGTTATTTCGATGAGGACCGTTCTGGCCGCATCGTATTACTTTTTGGAAGGAGTATCAGTGAAATGACAGCACTGATAGTCTTTTCAAAATCCCGAAATATAATGTAGGCATAAGCTCTTGTCCATATAGGTATAAAATATATTATAGCACTGATAGTCCTCCTATTAAAAATTCAGTGTTTCGAAAGCGAATGTCCGTCACAAAACATACTGAAACTTCAATGATAGTTCGTAAACAAACACGCCTATAAGAGCTCTAATATTCCTTAAAAAGTTCACAAAAACAATTCACGTTTATGGCTCAGATCCGTGCGAAAATGTTAAATTAGAAAAATCAACGATTATAGCTCAGATAATACTTGATTGTAATAAACAAAAATTAACAAAAATTTTAAAAACCATAAAATCGCTGCAACGGTATACTGCCACTTTCAGGCATACATATGCACATCATTAAAGGAATAAGTTGGCTAAAATTTGTGGGTGGGACATGTTTAAGAAATCACTCCCCAAAAAATAGGTAAAAGCTTCCAACCGATAATATACAAAACAATGTTTTTATCCATTTACATTTATTTACAACTTACCGTAAACACAGAAATAAATATGTATCAATCTCTCAGCAGGTAGGCAAATTTGTAATAATTGCATTGTTGTCACACTTCACAAATACCGACCCAAAGCCCCCCACACAGTTCTTCCTAAAAACGAGCTTTGCCAATCAAGAGAGCAGTATTGTTGTTGTTCATATATTTACCAAAAACAATGAAAAGCAAATGACCAATACGGTACTTTTCTGTTGCTTTTAAATTGCACTAACTCTTTCTAATCACTCTCTTTGAATCTGTCTATTCACTCCTCTCCAAATAGTCAAAAACCTTATACACAGCTGAATTTGGTTACTTCTTTTCACATTTTCAAGGCCACAAATCAACGTTTTTATAATTTTAATTTGTTAAATTTGTAACACTTTTACTTATAGACAAACACACACAAACTAATTATATTATGAATGATAGATAAACGACAATGTTTTTTATTACAATTTAAGTTATTAATTTATGGAGTTAAATGACAAACATGCGAACGGATTTAAGGTGCAAAAAAGAAAAGAAAGAAAGAAAGAAAAGAAATTCATAAGGAGTGACGGAGCCAACCCACAACAGGTGGAGGGGATTTGCTCCATTAAGACGGGAGAATGTGAGATTATTCTTTGTCCAATAGAAAATGATGTCCAAAAGAGATTCTCATTAGAATTGTAAAAATAGGAAGCTGATATTTGAATGTATGTGAGAGGTGAGTAAACCCAAATTAGGTGACGTCATCACAAATAGTAGACATAAGATACACTGTATCAATCAAACAATCAATTGCATTGTTGTCACGCTTCACAAACACCAACCCAATGCCCGACCACGGATCTTCTTGAAAAACACTCGCGTTTACCCGACAACCGAAAGACAAACTTTGCAAAACAAGACAATAGTATTGTTGTTGTTCGTCATATCATCTACCATTTTAGCAAAAACAATTCTTAGAAAAAAATGAGGATAGATGCAATTCTCTTGTTTTGCTTTTAATTTGCACTAAGCCTTTGTAATCACACTCCCAAGAGTAAGAAACCCTTTCACATTTTTCACATTTCACATTTCCAAAGCCCTATTTCTAAAATATTAGTTTTACTTTGTTAAAATTATGACACTACAATTTATAGACAAACGCAAACACATACAAACTAATTGTATTATTAAATATTAAACCACAATGATTTGCATTACAATTTAAGTTCTTAACAAATTAAGCTAAAGGCAGCGGTGCTCAAGAAAAAATACCTGTTTTCAGTCAAATTTCTCTTTGCTTATTTAAATCAAGAACAAAACAGTGTTAAGTCATTATTTATACAAATATTTTTTATCCATTTGCTTTATAAATTATTTTGGCAAACATTCGTGTTTAAAAACAATTAAATAGAACCGTAAAATATAAAGAAAAACATAATTTTAATTTTCTCTTAAATTATCTCTTTTTTTCTCTTCATGTTCTAGAACACGGTTTTGAGCACCGCTGGAAGGAGACAACCCACAACAGGTGGAGAGGATTTACTCCATTTATACGGGAGAATGAGAGATTTTAATAAAAGAATGAGAAATAGATGGAGATTTTTTAAATGTTAATTATTCTCTTAATTGTCAATAGAAATGTGATCTCTTAATGATATTCTCATTAGAATTTTATTAATAACAGTCCTGCTCAAAACCGTGTTCTAGAACATGAGTCGAAAAAAGATATAACTTAAGAGAAAACTACAATTCTGTTTTTCTTTATATTTTACCATTCCATTTAATCAGGGGCATAGACAAATGAAAATATAGACAACGAAATGCTCTCACCGTTTATCTTCGAAAAAAATCGGATCAGCAGATGTCGTCTATATCGTTTCAGGGGTTTGAGTGGGAATATTGAAGTCACTCAATTCTAAAACGTTAAAAATAACAAAAACTGTAGGATATTTGTCAGTTGAAAATTATATCATAATAAAAGAAATGTGAAAAGTATGTGATGACATCGAAAAATTCAGCAATAATCAAGTGAAATTCTTGAAAAACGATGAAATGTGTTTTCGAAGTCGAGTGGCTTGAACGCGTAAATGAGCATGTTGACTATGCAAAACATGATGAGAGCCACCTGGAAAAAAAGACCAAACTAACTTTTCGTTGTCTATATCTTAATTTGTCTATGTCAGGGGTGCTCAAGAAGAAATATCTCTTTTCAGTCAAATTTCTCTTTGCTTATTTAAATCAAGAACAAAGCAGTGTTAAGTCATTATTTATACAAATATTTTTTATCCATTTGCTTCATAAATTATTTTGGCAAACATTTGTGTTTAAAAACAATTAAATAGAACCGTAAAATATAAAGAAAAACAGAATTTTAATTTTCTCTTTAATTATCTCTTTTTTCTCTTCATGTTCTATAATTTAAGATATAATTTAAGAGAAAATTAAAATTCTGTCTTTCTTTATATTTTACGGTTCTATTTAATAGTTTTTAAACACAAATGTTTGCCAAAATAATTTATAAAACAAATGGATAAAAAATATGTGTATAAATATTGAAAATGAGAAAGAAGAGAAATTTGACTGGGAAGAGATATTTTTTCTTTAACAGAGATTTTTTAAGAGAAACCAAAAGTCACATATTGCCTTGTGTTTTCTGATTTATTTCAACTTTTTATATCCTGCAACACTATGTGTTGAGGGTATTATAAGTTTGAATGGGCCAAAAATTATGTAACACCTCGAGATGAGTCGATCTATCTATGTATGTCCGTCCGTCCGTCTATCCATGTTAATTTGTAATCAAGCTACAGGTCGCAATTATGAACCGATCCTCATGAAATTGAAAATGGAGGTGGGTTTATGGTCAGAATAGATGATTTGGAGATGATCGCCCGATATTTAGGGGTTGAAATGTACCAAAAACAGAAAAATTTCCTGATTTTGCTGGCCACAATTATGAACCAATCGATGCGAAAGTTTACAAGGAATTAGAGTTTAGGAGTGGACAGAAACCTACCAATTTGGGTGGCCATCGGACAATATTTAGCGGGTAAAATAGACCCTAACTTTTATGTAATAAAATAGGAAAATTTTACTAAACCGCGAATAATTTAACCCCAGCCAAATCACAAATATAGTAAAAGGTCACTCTTGACCATTAAAGTGATGCTGATAGCCAAGAAATCGGATATATAGCAAAATAGGAACAATATATATGTAAAAGAAATAGATCTTATTTATTCTGCTTATAATCCAAGAACCGCTGGGCCGATTTTCACAATTCCCATCAATTCGGAATGGTTTCTTGCCAGAAAACGATAAAATCTAAGAAAATCGCGGAAAAATATACTAATAAAAAAGTGAATATGTTTTGTTCCATTTTTTTTTTTCAATTTTTGTCATATTTTTAATCGCATGTGATTTTTTCAATTTGACTTACAATTTTGATTTGTACATTTTCTAAATTTTTACACCCCCCACTACGTTTTGAGGGTATTTTATGCATATCGCAATTATCGTCCGATCCTCACGAAATTTTGCATGGGTGTAGAGTTAGGTTCAGAATTAAAGCCTATTGTTCGTAAGATGTGCATTTAGGGGTGCAGATGGACTAAAAAAAATTATTATTTTCTAATGTTATAGTCGCTCTATAGGCCACAATTGAAAACTAATCGACACGGAATTTCGCATCGGAAGAGAGTTAAGGACGGGGAAGAATTCTAGCATTTTGGATGACCATTGGATTACATTTAGCTGTAAAATGGACCACAACTTTCGTGTGAAATTGTTTTGAATACTTACAAAACTACGGAGTGCGTAAATAGTGGCCAAATTCTCCTGGCCAAAAAACTAAGGGTAACCTCTGGGCGGGGCTCTTTGTCATTATTTCAAAAACGAAACAGTTGTTACAAATCTTACCAGATGTTGTATTTTTACTAGACGGCTTAAAACTGCCTGATAATCATAGGTGGGCAAGCAAGTATGCACACTAGCGTTGATGTCATTTATTCTCTGTTACGATTATAACATCGATATACAAATATATATGAGTAATTATCAGCAAGTTTTTATATGAAACAATTTATAAGCTAAGTTATTTGACTATATTTATACCCTGTAACAATATATGTTGGGGGTATTATAAGTTTTATCGGACCATAAATTATGTAACATCTCGAAATATTGGCCACCGATATAGTAATATATATATATATATATGGACCTTCCTATGTTCGTCCGTCCAAGTTTATATGTAATAAAGCTACAAGTAGCAATTATAACCCGATCCTTACGAAATTGAAAATGGAGATGGGGTTGGGTTCACAATAGAAGTCTATTGTTTTTGGATATGATCGGAAAATATTTAGTTTAGTTTGAAAGAGAAGAAGTCTACCAATTCTGGATGGCTATTGGATTATATTTAGCTGTAAAATGGACCACAACTTTCGTGTGAAATTGTTTTGTATACCTAACAACACGAAAGAGTGCGTAAATATACTATCACATTATTTCAAAAACGAAATGGATTTGGACATAAGGTGTCTTCCAACAAACTCGGTTCCGCACGACTATAGCCTTTGCTAACTTGTTATGGTTAAAACATTTTAAACAATTGTAAATTCAATGCAGGAAATTGATTTTAAAATTCTTTTAAGAATTTATCTTCTCTTTTTCTGTTTTTGCTCATCAATGCTGCTAATACAGCATATATGGGCAAATTAATGAAAGAGATATTTTAAAGCTAATTTTGAAATAACTTTTCTGCGTTGAAATTTAATGTTTCTGCCACAAAATCATCATTTCGGAAAAAAATAAGCAAAAAGCTCCAATACAAACAACTATTTCATTCATAATCTGTCTTTATCCAGCACTGCTCAAAACCGTGTTCTAGAACATGAGCCGAAAAGAGGTAATTTAAGAGAAAATTAAAATTCTGTTATTCTTTATATATCACGATTCCATTTAATTGTGCCAAAAATGTTTGCCAAAAATTTTATAAAGCAAATATATACAAGATAGTTGTATAAGAAATAACTTAACACTGTTTTGTTGTTAAAAAACCAAAGAGAAATTGGACTGAAAAGAGATATTTTTTCTTGAACAGCACTGCTTTATCTTTTTCCCCACTTTCTCTCATTTCTAATAACGTCACTTAATTCGGGTTTACTCACCTATTACATACATACAAACTCTTAGCGTCCTATTATTACAATTCTAATGAGATCACATTTCTATTGGAAATTAAGAGAAGAATTAAGATTTAAAATTCTCCATCTATTTCTAATTCTTTTATAAAAATCTCTCATTCTCCCGTCGAAATGGAGCAAATCCTCTCCACCCGTTGTGGGCTGTCTCCTTCACTCCTAACGCAATCGGTGGGTGTCAGTTTTCGTTGCACCTTAAATTCGTTCGCATGTTTGCTCTTTACCACCATTGGTTAAAAACTTAAATTGTAATGCAACTCATTGTGGTTTTATATTTAATAATACAATTAGTGCGTGTCTATAAATTAAAGTGTTATACTTTTAAGAAAGTAAAAGTAATATTTGGAAATATAGTCTTTAAAAATGTTGTGAAAAATATTGACCGCATTCAGCTGTGTATAAGGGTTTCTTACTATTGGGAGAGTGACTGCAAAGAGTTAGTACAAATTAAAAACAAAACAGGAGAATTGCATATGTCCTCATTTTTTTTTTTTCATTCTAAGAATTGTTTTTGCTAAAATGGTAGATGGTATGACGAACAACAACAATACTATTGTCTTGTTTTGCAAAGTTCGTCTTTTGGTTGTCGGGTAAACGCGAGTGTTTTTAAAGAAGATCCGTGGTCGGGCATTGGGTTGGTGTTTGTGAAGTGTGACAACAATGCAATTGATTGCTTGATTGCTACCGTGTGTCCTAAGTCTCCTATTTATGATGACGTCACCTAATTCGGGTTTACTCACCTCTCACATACATTCAAATATCAGCTTCCTATTTTTACAATTCTAATGAGAATCTCTTTTGGACATCATATTTCTATTGAACAGAGAATATTCTCACATTCTCCCGTTTTAATGGAGCAAATCTCCACCTATTGTGGGTTGTCTTCTTCACTCCTTATGAAGTTCGTTTGTGTCAGTTTCCGTTGCACCTTAAATCCGTTCGCATGATTGCCATTTAGCTCCATTAATTAATCATTTAAATTTTATTAAAAAACATTGTGGTTTAAATATCATTTACAATACAATTAGTTTGTGTGTGTTTGTCTATAAATTAGTGTTACAAATTTTACAAAGTTAAACTAAAAAAACATTGATGTGTGGCCTTGAAAATGTGAAAAGAAGTAACCAAATTCAGGTGTGTATAATGTTGTTGACTATGTGGAGAGGAGTGAGTAGAGAGATTCAAAGAGAGTGATTAGAAAGAGTTAGTGCAATTAAATAGCAACAGAAAAGTACTGTATTGGCCATTAGCTTTTTTATAAGGAATTGTTCTTGGTAAATATATGAAATGTTGAAAAAACAATACTACTCTCTTGATTGGCAAAGTTCGTTTTTCGGTTGTCGGTTATACGCGAGTGTTTGTTTTTTAAGATCTGTGGTGGGGCGTTGGGCGGTATTTGTGAAGTGTGACAACAATGCAATTATTACAAATTTGCCTGCCTGATGAGAGATAGATGCATATTTATTTCTGGGTTTGCGGTAAGTTGTTTTACTTTATGGATAAAAATACAGTTTGGTTTATAATCGGTTGGAAGCTTTAACCACCTATTCTTCGGGTGGAGATTTATTAAGCGTTTCCCACCCACAAATTTTGTTCAACTTATTCCTTCAATGAATGTTCATATGTATGCCTGAAAGTGGCATCATGTCGTTTGGTTTTAAAAATTGACTTTTAAGGATATGAGAGCTATAATTGTCCATTTATTACAATCAAGAATTTTTTGAGCTATAATCATTGATTTTTCTGATTTAAAATTTTCAAAACTATCTAAGCCGTAAACGTGAATTGTTTTTATTAAAGTTTTAAGGAATATTAGAACTGTTGTCGGCGTGTTTGTTAACGAACTATCATTGGACTTTCAGTTTGTTTATTTGACGGACCGTCGGTTTTGAAACACTGAATCTTTTATAGGAGGAATAACAAAGCTATAATTATACCCTACAACACTTTGTGTTGGGGGTATTATAAGTTTATTGGGCCTATCTCTCCGAGCTGAGTCGAACTGGCTATGTATGTCCGTCCGTCCGTCTTTCCGTCCATGTTGTCCATGTTAATTTGTAATCACTCTACAGGTCGCAATTATGGCCCGATCTTAACGAAATTTAGAATGGAGGTGGGTCTAGTGTCAGAATAGAACTCTTTTACTTTTGGAGATGATCGCATAGTATTTAGGGGTTGAAATGGACCAAAAACTGAAAAATGTCCTTATTTTTCATTTGCTCTACAGGTCGCAATTATAGACCAATCGACGTGGAAGTTGGCATGGGGGCTAGAGCTTAGGGCTGGGCAGAATCGATCCAATTTGGATGGTCATCGGGTAATATTTAGTGGGTGTTAAATAAAAGTCAAATTTTCCATTAGCCACGAATATTTTAATCCCGGTGGAATCACAAATAGACGAAAAAGTCAATTCTGATCGTTACGTAGATGCCGATAGTAAATATATCGGATATATATAGCGAAATATATACAATGTGTATATACAAAGGAAAGGGATATTAGCTTATATCTCATGAATAGCTCAACCGATTTTCACAAATTTTGTCAATTCTTGGCATAAAGGAATAAAATCTAAAAAATCGCATAAAAATATGACAATAATATTGAAGTGTATACTTTGTAATATTTTTCACATTACAACACAGGTTGGGTTATAAAATACAGATTACAATTATCGTCCGATCCTCAAGAAAATTGTCATAAGGGTAGGGTTAGGCTCAGAAGGCCTATTTTTTGCAAAGATGTCCGCAATATATTTAGGGGTTGAAATGGCCCGCAACTAAAAATTTTCCTGATTTTGCAGCCGTTATAAAGGTCACAAATAGAAACCAAAGGACACGAAATCTCGCATGAAGTTAGAATTTAGAACAGCAGGTAAAATGGACCACTACTTTTGTGTGAAAAATACCAACATTTCCATTTTACCGAAACGCCGAAAATAACTTAAATACAATATCCAAAATACACAAAAGGCGAACATCGGGCTTTTGTTATTGCTTTCCCCAATATATTTAGAGGTTAAAATGGCCCGCAACTAAAAATTTTCCTGATTTTGCAGCCAGTTATAAAGGTCACAAATGGAAACCACAGGACTCGAAATCTCGCATGAAGATAGAGTTTAGGACAGCGAGTAGAATGGACCACTACCTTCTACCGAAACGCTGAAAATAACTTATAGGCGAAATCCAAAATACACACAAGGTGAACTTCTGGCTTTTTTATGCTTATTGTGTTGACGAATATAGCCAAATATCGTAGACAAGCAAATAATATAGTTGAGTCTAAATTTGAAGATACAGAGATACATCTTGCATTTGGAAATGATCGCAAAATATTTAGGGGTTCAAATGAACCAAAAACAGAAAATTTTCCTGATCACACAATTGAAACAATGCGACACGCAGTATTGCATGAGAAGAGAGTTAAGGGCAGTGAAGAAGTCTAACATTTTTGATGACCATTGGATTATATTTAGCTGTAAAATGGACCACAACAACTAACAGCACGACGGAGTGCGTAAATATTGGTCAAATATCCCTGTTCAAAGTGCAAATGGGCAGTGCTCCTTGACATAATTTCAAAAGCGAATTCCTCCAAAATGGTTTTGGGCGTAAGGGGGCTTCTAACATCACATGGTCGGCCCCGTACGCCTATAGCCTTTGCTTACTTGCTTTTTTATTTTTGATGATTTATGTCCAGTTCCAAGTGAAATTTTTACAATTTATATAACCAACGTTACTTTAAGGCGATGCTGTAGTATATTTTGAAATTTGAGTTTTGCAGTATTTTTGTGGGGAAGCTATAAAAAGTGTGGACCGATTTTTTCCTCTCGTACACTAGCGCCAATGTAGACAAAAATATTGGGATGTAATAAATTGAAGGAAAGCCCGATATAGATTTCTCACGTTTGGGGAGTTATTATTGGGAATTTCGAGCTTTTATGGAGTTGGTACAGGATTGTGTGGAACAATATTGCTCATTTCCGATCCTGACCCAAATGTTATTTAAATAATACGATTTGCGTAGTTTGAATGACATCGGATACTTCTAGCTTAAAATGAAATTTTGATATTTTTCAACTTGGGAAAGAGTGAACCAATATCTGTGGAAACCGCTCTTACATAGGGCAAAATGTAGGTCTAATATAATTCAATTTTCGATGCTGACGTAAGATACTGATGTAAAAGAACAAAGAAGTATAAATTATTTGCCAGAATTAAACCAAGTCATCCTAAAGCTATTTTTCTTTTACGAAGAAGCCAACCAATGACTTAAGAATTTAAGTTGTCTCGTACTATAATTTTTTTAACAGATCCCTCTGATATTAAAAATTTAAAATTTTCACGAATTTTCTTCTATTTGTCATTTATACTCGCTGCATTTAACACGCTGAAAGCGTAACAAAAAATTAATCAATATTCCTCCCCTAACCTGCATTGTTCCTCGGTTTAGACAAAATGTGATGAGCACAATACCTCTGTGACTGACATCCGAACATATTTGGAAATGGAAATCTGTCGAAACTGTGTTATTGTCTTCTCAACGCTTTGTGTTACAGTTGGTAGTGACACATATTGTGTTGAGCATAGTTTGCTCTATTGTGGCTTTCAAAAGCCTATGACGCCTAATGCCGATGACGCTTGATGTTGTTGTTGTCGTCAAATTTTGACAATTTAATACATTTCAGATTGGTCAACTTCACAGTCTATACCAGGGCTAGGCAGAGAGCCTCAAAAATTTTTTGTAATTGTATGTGTTTTGAAATAACAAAATATTGCAAGTGTTTTTTTGCCTCTCTTTACAGAGTGAGAAATAATTTTTTATCTTTGAATATTCAATTTAAAATTTTCTGTTTTCAAAACAACTTCGTTGGTAAAAATTAATATTTTGATCAGACAATTCGGAGATATATTTGCACAGTTATTTCAATTATGATTCATTTTAAATAAAAGATATATAAGTTGACACATTCAGAAATTTTATATAACTTTGATGTTATTTGTGTTTAATAATTTCGGACTTAACATCCTAACCACCTAAGTTGACCCTTTAAAAAGTAATACCGATTACCACAGGCTGACATACGCAAATAGTCGTAGAATTTTATGCTGATCAGATACTCATATCCTGCGTTGGGTTCTAAAAGATTATTTCTATGAATTACAAATAGAATGATAAACATCGAATCTTGCTATTTTTCCTAAAATTGACTAAGAACGTACATATAATTTCAGAGAAATTAAGGTATATGAAAATGTCCACTAATTTGGAAGGACAATAAATTTATCTGACAATATGAAATTAATTTCTATTCCTAACATGTGAATTCGTATGAAAATTTTATCAAATAGAATTCAATCAGAAAAGATAAATGTCAAAAGTTGTAATTTTTACAATTTCGGAAATATTTGTTTGAAATATGTAGTAAGATATATTTATGTGCTCCAATATTTCTTACGGTGTATTCATAAAAATATCCGACAGCACCTTCCTCATCGACTGCTCGAACAAAACTAAATATTCTCTCAAAACCAATTTGACAGAAAATTCAAAACAATTTATTTTTCACAATTGTGTTGGTGAACACACAGATATCCCAAGGGATACTCTTTGCCTAGCCTTGGTCTATACATTGGGATACCTTTGACAATAGGCAGACCAAGTCAGTCAGCAAAGTTCAAAACTCACACACACACACACACACACACCCAGGGATGTATGTTTAGAGCGACTGCCAACAAAGGGTTCAACCATACATAACGTTAAAAATAAAACTGTTTTGGGCAAACGATAAACAATGGTGTCTGGCAAATTTACTATCATTGTCGTTATAAGACCAGAAAAATGCACACTCACACACATACATCCACACAATAACCGTTAAAAGGCGTATATGCTCCAGGGTTTTATATAAAACTCTGGCACTCTCATATAATGCAACAATCTGAATGACGTGGAAAAAAATGAAATGAATGAATGATAGTGAGAGGTATTTGTCACTGTATGCGTGTGTGTGGATACAAAATATTTGTTGTTGTTGTGGTTGTTTGTAAATATTATCTATTTCGTATAAAAGCCAATGTCACTACTGCTCTTTACTGGTGTGATTAGCAGCAATGTTGTTACTGTATGGGTGACATTTCTTTGTATTTTGTATCGATGTGACATATATCCGCATGAATTGTCATTCGACAACATTGGATGAGTCTCACACTCAATGGATGACAACAATGTAATGATCGCAAATATGTACAGATGTATATGGTACAAATGCAAAGGTATATACCGGGAAATTAATCTATGGGAGGGGCTGAACACGAATACCTATTTATACACTGAAAATAAATAATAATAACATCATTCTGAAATATTATGAAGTTGAATATTTAGATCAATAGAGTTGCTAAATTGAAATACGAAATACGCGTTCTGGAAAAAATTGTCGGCCTGTCTGTCCTCCTTCGGAATCACACATGATTCCGAATGGAGATAAGTAGGTGGGTAAGATTTTACACAAATTTATTTTAGGTCCGTAAAATTTTTATACCCTACACCACATACAGGGTGAGATAAAAAACTGCAACAAAGTCAAAAGCCATAACTTTTACATAATTATACCCTCCACCTTGGAAGGGAGGGTATATTAACTTTGTCATTCCGTTTGTAGCATGTCTAAATATTCGTTGTAGACCCCATATTGTATATATATTCATAATCAGCATAAAATTCTAAGTCGATTTAACGATGTTCGTCTGTCTGTCTGTCTGTTGAAATCACGATACAGGCCACATTATTTGACGCAGAGCGTCAAAATTTAGCCGAATAATTTGCATTGTGTTGATGGTTGGTATTGAAGATGATATTTATCGGTCCACGTTTTGGTATAGTCCCCATATAACGGTACCTCCCGATATTCGGTATTTTGATGATTTTTGCCGCATTTTTTCATGGATTTGTCTAAAAGTTGGTATTTGTTGGTCATAGTGTGTTCTAGCTCCGGTGGCGAAACATTGCAGGTATTGGTCCAAGTTTTGGTATAGCCCTCATTTAACGGTATCTCAAGATATTCGGTACTTCGATGGTTTTTGTCACATTTTTTCACGGGTTTGTCTAAAAATTGGAATTAGTTGGTCATAATAGGTTCTAGCTCCGTTGGCGAAACATTGTATGTATAGGTCCACGTTTTTATATAGCCCTATATAGCGGTACCTCCCGATATTCGGTATTTTGATGATTTTTGCCACATTTTCCCACGATTATGTCTAAAAATTGGTATTTGTGGGTCATAATTGGGTCTAATGTTTCCATTACCCTAAGGTGGAGGGTATTAAAAGTTCGGCCCGGTCGAACTTTATGTTTTTTCACTTTTTTTATACCCTACACCACATAGTGGTAAGGGTATTATGTCTTTGTGCATTTGTTTGTAACATGGAGAAGGAAACGAGATAGACCCATATTTACTTTTGAGAACCTTCATAGAATCACTTTCTGAGTCGATTTATGCATGTCAGTCCGTCTGTCCGTCCGTCCGTCCGTCCGTCCGTCTGTCCATGTATTCTTGTGAACAAAATGCAGGTCGCATTTATTATCCGATTGAGATGAAATTTTCTAAACAATATTTTTTGGCCCAAGGACGAACCCTATTGAAATTGGTGAGAATCGGATCAAATTTAGATATAGCTCCCATATATATCTTCATCCGATTTCGGGTTAAATGTGCACCAAATGGCCAATATCAGCCCAAATGGCCCGAATTTTGGCACATGTGACCGAGATTAGTCTTAAAGCAAATACAACAAATTTGGAGAAAATCGGTTCAGAAACAGCTATAGCTCCCATATATATATTCATCCGATTTCGGGTTAAATGTGCACCAAATGTCCACTATCAGTCCAAATTACCTGAATTTTGGCACACCCAACCGAGTTCGGCCTAGAAGCAAGTATATCAAATTTGGAGAAAATCGGTTCAGATATAGCTATAGCTCCCATATATATCTTTCATCCGATTTGGTGTTTACGCCTCTCACATTCGTAATATGCACTCCACAAGAATGATATATGGTACCAGATATAAGATACAGCCCAGAAATAGCTGTTTGTAGTTTTATCGAAATCGGTTCAGATTTGGATATAGCTCCCATATATATCTTCATCCGATTTCGGGTTAAATGTGCACCAAATGGCCAATATCAGCCCAAATGGCCCAAATATTGGCACATGTGACCGAGATTAGCCTTAAAGCAAATACAACAAATTTGGAGAAAATCGGTTCAGAAACAGCTATAGCTCCCATATATATATTCATCCGATTTCGGGTTAAATGTGCACCAAATGTCCACTATCAGTCCAAATTACCTGAATTTTGGCACACCCAACCGAGTTTGGCCTAGAAGCAAATATATCAAATTTGGAGAAAATCGGTTCAGATATAGCTATAGCTTCCATATATATCTTTCATCCGATTTGATCTTTAAGTCCCTAACATTCCTACTATGCACTCCACAACCGTGATATTTGGTACCAGGTATTAGATGGAGCACAGAAATAGCTGTTTTAAATTTTATCGAAATCGGTTCAGATTTGGATATAGCTCCCATATATATCTTCATCCGATTTTGGTTAATTGACCACCAAATGGCCAATATCAGCCCAAATGGCCCGAATTTTGGCACATGTGACCGAGATTAGCCTTAAAGCAAATACAACAAATTTGGAGAAAATCGGTTCAGAAGCAGCTATAGCTCCCATATATATATTCATCCGATTTCGGGTTAAATGTGCACCAAATGTCCACTATCAGTCCAAATTACCTGAATTTTGGCACACCCAACCCAGTTCGGCCTAGAAGCAAGTATATCAAATTTGGAGAAAATCGGTTCAGATATAGCTATAGCTCCCATATATATCTTTCATCCGATTTGGTGTTTACGCCTCTCACATTCGTAATATGCACTCCACAAGAATGATATTTGGTACCAGATATAAGATACAGCCCAGAAATAGCTGTTTGTAATTTTATCGAAATCGGTTCAGATTTGGATATAGCTCCCATATATATCTTCATCCGATTTCGGGTTAAATGTGCACCAAATGGCCAATATCAGCCCAAATGGCCCAAATTTTGGCACATGTGACCGAGATTAGCCTTAAAGCAAATACAACAAATTTGGAGAAAATCGGTTCAGAAACAGCTATAGCTCCCATATATATATTCATCCGATTTCGGGTTAAATGTGCACCAAATGTCCACTATCAGTCCAAATTACCTGAATTTTGGCACACCCAACCGAGTTTGGCCTAGAAGCAAATATATCAAATTTGGAGAAAATCGGTTCAGAAACAGCTATAGCTCCCATATATATATTCATCCGATTTCGGGTTAAATGTGCACCAAATGTCCACTATCAGTCCAAATTACCTGAATTTTGGCACACCCAACCGAGTTTGGCCTAGAAGCAAATATATCAAATTTGGAGAAAATCGGTTCAGATATAGCTATAGCTCCCATATATATCTTTCATCCGATTTGATCTTTAAGTCCCTAACATTCCTACTATGCACTCCACAACCGTGATATTTGGTACCAGGTATTAGATGGAGCACAGAAATAGCTGTTTTAAATTTTATCGAAATCGGTTCAGATTTGGATATAGCTCCCATATATATCTTCATCCGATTTCGGGTTAATTGACCACCAAATGGCCAATATTAGCCCAAATGGCCCGAATTTTGGCACATGTGACCGAGATTAGCCTTAAAGCAAATACAACAAATTTGGAGAAAATCGGTTCAGAAGCAGCTATAGCTCCCATATATATATTCATCCGATTTCGGGTTAAATGTGCACCAAATGTCCACTATCAGTCCAAATTACCTGAATTTTGGCACACCCAACCCAGTTCGGCCTAGAAGCAAGTATATCAAATTTGGAGAAAATCGGTTCAGATATAGCTATAGCTCCCATATATATCTTTCATCCGATTTGGTGTTTACGCCTCTCACATTCGTAATATGCACTCCACAAGAATGATATTTGGTACCAGATATAAGATACAGCCCAGAAATAGCTGTTTGTAATTTTATCGAAATCGGTTCAGATTTGGATATAGCTCCCATATATATCTTCATCCGATTTCGGGTTAAATGTGCACCAAATGGCCAATATCAGCCCAAATGGCCCAAATTTTGGCACATGTGACCGAGATTAGCCTTAAAGCAAATACAACAAATTTGGAGAAAATCGGTTCAGAAGCAGCTATAGCTCCCATATATATATTCATCCGATTTCGGGTTAAATGTGCACCAAATGTCCACTATCAGTCCAAATTACCTGAATTTTGGCACACCCAACCCAGTTCGGCCTAGAAGCAAGTATATCAAATTTGGAGAAAATCGGTTCAGATATAGCTATAGCTCCCATATATATCTTTCATCCGATTTGGTGTTTACGCCTCTCACATTCGTAATATGCACTCCACAAGAATGATATTTGGTACCAGATATAAGATACAGCCCAGAAATAGCTGTTTGTAATTTTATCGAAATCGGTTCAGATTTGGATATAGCTCCCATATATATCTTCATCCGATTTCGGGTTAAATGTGCACCAAATGGCCAATATCAGCCCAAATGGCCCAAATTTTGGCACATGTGACCGAGATTAGCCTTAAAGCAAATACAACAAATTTGGAGAAAATCGGTTCAGAAACAGCTATAGCTCCCATATATATATTCATCCGATTTCGGGTTAAATGTGCACCAAATGTCCACTATCAGTCCAAATTACCTGAATTTTGGCACACCCAACCGAGTTTGGCCTAGAAGCAAATATATCAAATTTGGAGAAAATCGGTTCAGAAACAGCTATAGCTCCCATATATATATTCATCCGATTTCGGGTTAAATGTGCACCAAATGTCCACTATCAGTCCAAATTACCTGAATTTTGGCACACCCAACCGAGTTTGGCCTAGAAGCAAATATATCAAATTTGGAGAAAATCGGTTCAGATATAGCTATAGCTCCCATATATATCTTTCATCCGATTTGATCTTTAAGTCCCTAACATTCCTACTATGCACTCCACAACCGTGATATTTGGTACCAGGTATTAGATGGAGCACAGAAATAGCTGTTTTAAATTTTATCGAAATCGGTTCAGATTTGGATATAGCTCCCATATATATCTTCATCCGATTTCGGGTTAATTGACCACCAAATGGCCAATATTAGCCCAAATGGCCCGAATTTTGGCACATGTGACCGAGATTAGCCTTAAAGCAAATACAACAAATTTGGAGAAAATCGGTTCAGAAGCAGCTATAGCCCCCACATATATATTCATCCGATTTCGGGTTAAATGTACACCAACTGTCCACTATCAGTCCAAATTACCTGAATTTTGGCACACCCAACCGAGTTCGGCCTAGAAGCAAGTATGTCAAATTTGGAGAAAATCGGTTCAGATATAGCTATAGCTCCCATATATATCTTTCATCCGATTTGCTGTTTAAACCTCTCACATTCGTAATATGCACTCCACAAGAATGATATTTGGTACCAGATATAAGATACAGCCCAGAAATAGCTGTTTGTAATTTTATCGAAATCGGTTCAGATTTGGATATAGCTCCCATATATATCTTCATCCGATTTCGGGTTAATTGTGCACCAAATGGCCGATATAAGTCCAAATGGACTGAATTTTAGAACATCGGACCAAATTCAGCCTAGAAGCAAGTATATCAAATTTAGTGAAAATCGGTTCAGATATAGATATAGCAACCATATATATGTTTCATCCGATGTAGAGTTTTAGTCCCATACATTCGTAATATTCACTCCACAACCGTGATATTTGGTACCAGGTATTAGATGGAGCACAGGAATAGCTGTTTCAAATTTTATCGAAATCGGTTCAGATTTGGATATAGCTCTCATATATATCTTCATCCGATTTCGGGTTAAATGTGCACTAAATGGTCAATATCAGCCCAAATCACCAGTCTAGAAGATAATACGTAAAATGTGGAGAAACCCGGTTCAGAGATAGCTATAGTTCGTAAAATGCACGATAGAATTAGATAGATTTTGATTTTGTACCAAATATCTCATAGAGCTCTGAAATGCCCTGTATAAACCTTTTTACGAGAGCTCTACTAAATATGCATAGTGGTGTAGGGTATCATATAGTCGGCCCCGCCCGACTTTTGAGCTTTCCTTACTGGTTTAAATTCTATTGAATGAAATCAAAAAATGTCGGAAATAGCATCAAATTTTAGAAAAAGTTTAGTTTTGTTCGAATTGGTCACCTTTGGCATGAATTACGGTCTCCAAACCGACATTGAAACCGTCACACGCTGTCCGAATGTTGCTCTGCGGTATTTTGGCCCATTCCCGGCGAAGCGCTTGCTTGAGGTGTTCGACACATTGGTAATTTTTAGTGCCCATCTTGCTTTCCAAAATACCTCAGACACAATTGTCCAACGGATTGGTATTCGGAGGTTTTGATGGACAATGTGCGCTGGAAATGAAGCGAGGAACCTCATTTTGTAACCATTCATGTGTGGCGCGTGCTGAGCGCGAAGGTGCTGAGTCCTGTTGGAATGTCTAATGTCTGCGCCCATAATGTTTGCATGCCCAAGGCTTTAATACACCGCCCAGAATATTTTAGCGATAATATTCGTCAGTTATTCTGATGCCACGGTCGATTAATACGAACGAAAAGCGACCTTCGGCTATTATGGCGGTGGCCAACCGAAGGTGCACATTTTCAGCTGACCTCTTTGGCGGGTAAACACGATCATTTTGTTTGTTTACAAACTGCTGGATAGCGAATGATTTCTCATCGGAGGGAACCAAATTCGACAGTTCACTACTTTCGGCCAAGCGAAGCAACTTTTTAGCTCTTTTGAGACTATTTTCGTTCCGTTGGGGTGTAAGTTCTTGCACTTTTTTAAAAATTATGGCTTTACCCCGAGCTCATTTTTCAATATTTGCGGATGGAATATTGCGATATGTTCAGCTCACGAGCCATTTTTCGGCCACTGCCACGCGGGTTTCGATCAAGTCGCTTCTTTACTTTTCGAACCATTTCTGCTGATGTTGCTGTTTTCTTCCTTCGACTTTCTTGACGTCGGGCTACGCTACCAGTTTCACGGTAACGAGCGATGGCACGAGACACAAAAGATTTATTCACATTAAAATGCTGAAGTGCTCTAACGATAGCCACTTGTGGTTCCAGTCAAATATAAAGAAAATCACACTATCACGCTTGATTTGCATCACGAATAACTTTTTTTCTGGAAAATTCTCTCCGAAGTGCTTTTGTACGTTTGTAAACTATATATTGGGCTGTTACTGGAATAATTTTAACAGCTGTCGGATAAGTGGCTTAGAAATGACAGCAGTCTGATGTTGGTTGCAGTTTTTTCATCTCCACCGACGTAGCCAAAAATGCCTTTAGAACTACAGTAGTGCTCACCCACAAATTGAGATTTTGAGTACTCCGATTTTTTTTCACAGATAATTATCTTTGAATTAGTTCGTCCCGTACTGATGATTTCTTTCGTCGACGAAATTGGATTCTAAACAAAATCGTTTTAGGTATTTCCTGATGAGTCAGACTTCAGAGCAATTATTACGGATTTCTAATAGCAGTATTTTGATGAATTATTCTAGAGATATTTGAAGGTCGAATGACAGCAAATATTATTTTGGAAGCTAGATCGATTTCCTCTATTCGAACCTAAGTCGAGGTCGGAGTTCGAAACATTTTTATATCCTCAGCCATATGGCTACACAGGGTATACATCATTTGATACGGCCAAAACGTGCCTCATCGAAATAACGGTCTATTCGGTCTCTTTGGAACAAATCCGTTTCATTACATTTGTAGGTATGTCCGTCCATTTGGACCACACTTGGTACATCGTAATATCAATATCAAGCTCAGATCGTCCTCCCACAAAAGGTCGACATTTTCAAAAAATCTATATTTTTTGCACAGAAAGAGAAATTTTAATCTTTCTCCAACTTTGCAAATCCTAATATTTGCATGAGTGCCAGGTCAGGTGCGAAAATGGATAATATTGGTCCATTTCATCAAGTACCTCTCCCACAAAGGGTCAAAATTTAAAAATTGTAAATTTAAAAATTATAACTCTTACAAAATGTGATATAAGAGTTCGATTGTCTTCAACATCCCATTATTTCTACTAAAACAAGATCTGCTTTGAAGATGGTATATATCGGTCCACCCGTTCTGGTACCTCTCCTGCAAAGGGTTAAAATTTTGGATATCCACGAAGCTCATAAAACGCGAAATACAAGATAAAGTGAAGGAAGAAGGCGATATAGCCCAAACCTGGCACGTCGCAATATTTATATCATATTTATTTAGGACCGATACGATATGGACGATATTGGACCTTTCCTGAATAATCATAACAGGAGTCAGAATATATTTAAATAATCAAACATTGGCTGTAGGTATACATCTGTCGGCAAACCGACTGATAATTTTTAACTTTTTAATATAAATTTTATCGAAATTCAAAGAAAAGCAATAATGAAATTCGCCACCCTCGAGAAAGTAGACATAAATACAAAACAAAAACAATTACATTAATCAACTATATAAACATAAGTGAGAAATAAACACAACTCGACTTTTTGTTAATTTGTCATAACAAATTAACCAGCATAAATAAGCAAAAAAACAATCTAGCAACAAAAAATGCAACAGCAAAGATAACAATATCATAAAACATTAAAATAAAAAGCCTCCTTCACAAATGTTATGATATATTAACCACAAATTATGAGCAAAATCGTTTTAAACTTATTTATTTACTTTTTTTCAATTTATTGTTATATATGTCACTACACAAAGAGCGAGTGTGGAAAAAACAAAATATGAGAAATTATTATGATAATAATAACAATACAGAATGATTTCGATAAATTGAATTAAAAATAAATGAAAAAAAATCATTTATGGAAGTTGGTCATCACTTAAGCGGAATCTATCCGAAAAATATGTATTCTGTTCAACTAGAGGCAATCGGGTAAATGTTTCATATATCCCATATAATAAAATATAGGTTTATGTTTTTCCCCCATTGTTTTATTCTCTTGTTGAATTTATCATCACTTTACTGTAATGGCAAATTCCATTAAAAAAATCCTTTCAACTGCCCCTGAGAATATGCAATTAGTTTAATTATCGAAAATTATCCCGACAATGTCTAGTACCTGCAGAGCCGTTTTACTGCTGCTGCTGCCAGTGTGCTAGAATATTTATGCAGCTAAAACCAAAAAGCAACTTTAAACAACAAAACAAATTATTTGCTAAAATGTCATTATGTTTCAGTGTTGTTTTTTATACCCTACAACACTATGTGTTAAGGGTATTATAAGTTTGATTGGGCCAGAATTTATGTAACACCTCGAAATATTGGTTTCCCATATAGGAAAGTATATATGGATCTTCCTAGCTCGCCGAGCTGAGTCGATCTAGCTATGTATGTCCGTCCGTCCGTCTGTCCATGTTAATTTGTAATCACGCTACAGGTCGCAATTATGGTCCGATCCTTACGAAATTTTGCACGAAGGTGGGGTTAGGGTCAGAATAGAAGCCTATTTCTTTTGGAGATGATCGCCAAATGTTTAGGGGTTGAAATGGACCAAATACTGGAAAAAATTTCTGATTTTGCAGTAGCTATACAGGTCGCAATTATAGACCAATCGACGCGGAATTTCGCATGTAGTTTGAGTTTAGGGCGGGGAAGAAGCCTACCAATTTGGGTGGTCATCGGATAATATTTAGCGGGTAAAATATACCATATTTTTTGTGTTGAAAAAATTCAAATTTTTTCATTAAACCGGGAATATTTTAAATTCCCGGCGAAATCACAAAGCCATCACAAGGTTACTTCTGACCTTTACATTGATGTTATTATCCAACTAATCGGATATATAGCAAAATATGTGCGATATATATGTCTATCAAAGAAGATATGCTTGAAAGATCTCTTATATGTCGAGAACGGCTGAACTGATTTCGACAGTTCTCATTAATTCAGAATGGCCTCTTGGCAGGAAAGAAAAAACGTCTAAAAAAATCGCATAAAAATATTTCTCTAAAGATGAAAATATTGATTTTGTAACATTTTCTCATATTTTTTCAATTTTGTCATATTTTTGGCATATTTTCATTTTGAATTAAACATTTGTTAATATTTCTACAGCTAACAACACTTAGTAGTTGGGATATCAGGATACCATATACATATAGTATTTATGGCCCGATCCTAACTAAATTTTACATGGGGATCAGATGAGGGTCAGAATAGAAGCCTACTCTTTTTGGAGATGATCGCCATATGGGGTTGATTTGGACCAAAAACTGCAAAATTTTCAGCAGGTCGTGATTATCGCCCGATCCTCACGCACATTTGAATGGGGGTTACCGGACATTGCAAAAGCCAAGCAGTTTTAGATGGCCATCCAAAAATATTCAATGGGTGAAATAGTTTGCCAACTTTTGTAGACTAAATACGAAAATGTCCATTCCAGTGACTTTTTGGAGAATTCACAACTACAGGAAAGACGCACTTCTGACTATTTCGTTAGGCTGATTTCGTTGAAGAATATAGACAAATGTCTGTATCTCATATAGATGCGTTTCAGTCAAAAAACAATAATAAATGTTAATATTTTGCCACTTCTGACAGATTATAGGTCTTTGGGAAATATTGGTTCCAGATCTAGGAAGACCATTTAAGTGCAACATCTATCAATAAATTGGAAATGAGCAAATGAGCAAAGTTGCAGTTATTCGAAAATTAGAGAACGAAACCTGATGGTTTTCTTTTATTATTTGCCACAATATCTTGTGCAATTCTTTCGAGTATCTCGCCTATATGAACTGTATCGTTCATTATAGTGTTGTAGGGTATTCAACTGTCGGCCCCGCTCGACTGTAGCCTTTGCTTACTTGTTTTAATTTGATTTCGTTCTCTCTCAGCTGGACGAGGCTTTAAAATAACAATTTTCAACCGCTGAAAACTAATTTCACAAAATTGCCAACATTTGTGAGATTATTTGTGGTAATTAATTTTTCATAAAGTCATAATGAAATTATCTCCAAAATATTTTTAATTGTATTGGTGTTTTGGCCGGTGGCAGTAATTAAATTAATGCCACAAAAATTATATAAAAATATTTAATTTAGTATTTAAGGAACAAAAAAAAAAACTCAAAATTTATTTAATTATTTTGCAGGCAATTCAATTTCTTTATGACAAATTTTGGTTATGCATTTCCAGGGAGTTTTTAAATTAAGGAAAAACGAACACATTTAGCAAACAATAAGTTTTGAATTAATCTTATTGAAATAATTGAATTAATCCTATTTACTCCAACTTTGCAAAACCTAATATTTGCATTAGTGCTAGGTCTGGTGCGAAAATGGACAATATCGGTCCACTCCTTCAAGTACCTCTCAAAGGGACAAAATTTTGAATAGTTACAACTCTTATAAAATGTGATGTAAGATTGGATTATCTTTCAATTGTACACATCCTAATATTTTTATAAACCTAAGATCTGCTGTTAGGATAGAATATATTTGCTAATACAATATCTGTTGTGCAGATGGTATATATTTGTGTACCTTTTCTGATATCTCACTCACAAAGGGTCACAATTTTCCATAATTTTATCTGTCATAACTTGCGAAACAAATCAGCTATTCTCTACAACTTCCTATATCTAAATATATCTCTCTTTACCAGAAACCTGAGATGAATATGGAATTTATGATTTTCAATATATTGGAAATGTTCGATTTTCTTGTATATTGCCCATACCAATATTTTTATACCCTCCACCAAACTATGGAGGGTATATTAACTTTGTCATTCCGTTTGTAACTCCTCGAAATACTCATGTCAGACCCATCAAAGAATATATATTCTTGATCAGCGTAAAATTCTAAGTCGATTTAGCTATGTCCGTCTGTCTGTCCGTTTGTCTGTTGTAATAACGCTATCGTTCGTTCTAAAATTTTGCACACGTGTTTATTTTTCCAGTAAGCATGTTAAGTTCATAAATGGGCCATGTAGGTCCACGTTTTCATATAGCCCCCATATATAAGTACCTCCCGATATTCGTTATTTTGACGATTTTAGGAGCAATACACACCGAAATTGTTTGAGATGTCGTATTAAAGTTCGTAATGAAATTATTCATCGGAATTGTTTCAAATTACGTATTTTGAGTTCGTATTTAGTATTTGTATTTAGTATTTGAAGTTCGAAATGGATACTACAGCCTGAGACAGAAAATTGTCTGTGCAGGTTTACGTCTTCGTATAGCCCCCATATAACGGTACCTCCCGATATTCGGTATTTTAATGGTTTTAGCGACATTATTCACCGGAATTTTTTTCAAATTTGGTATTTGAGATTCGTAATGGATGCTACAGCCTATGACAGAAAATTGTCTGTGCAGGTCTACGTCTTCGTATGGCCCCCGTATAATGGCACCCCCCGATATTCGGTATTTTGATGATTTTACTGATATTATTCACCGGAACTGTTTTGAATTCGGTATTTGAAGTTTGTAATGGATGCTACAGCCTATGACAGAAAATTGTCTGTGCAGGTCCACGTCTTCGTAAAGCCTGAATATAATGGTAACTCACTATATACGATGTATTGATGATTTTAGCTACATTATTCACCGTTTATTTCAAGTTTCGACTTTGAATATGGTAATGGCGTATGACAAACAAGGCCTATGTAGGTAAACGTCGTATAGACCCCAATATAACGGCTATATTCGGTATTTTTAAAATTTAACAGAATTTTTTAGGGACTTTATTTTTTGAAAATTTCCAAATTCGTTCCAAATGGTGGAGGGTATTCAAAGTTCGGCCTGGCCGAACTTACTGCTTTTTAACTTGTTATATGTATTAGATGAATCATGAAAATGGAATAATCGACCGAAGGACTATATCTGGTACCTCACGCACATATTAACATTTTCTAAAAATAATCATTTATGTCATGTAAGGTGAAGAAAGTTACCAATATGGTCCAAACCTGGCACGTCGCAATATTTATATCATATTTATTTAGGTCCGATACGAAATGGCCAATATTGTTCCTTTCCTTCGGAACCTACTCCATAAGGGGTTAAATATTTGAATAATTATAACAGAAGTCAAAATATTTTTAAATAATCGTACATTGGCTGAGGGCATATATCTGTCGGCAAAACTGACAGATACCCTTTAATTTGTTTAAATGGATTTTTTTCAAAGACCATCAGAGCCATACACGTGGATTTTTTAAAGTATATTTTTTTAAAGACTATCACAGCCATCATGTTTTAAAGAATATTTTTCAAGGACCATCAGAGCTATAAACGTGGATTTTTAAAGGAATATTTTTCCAACGACCATCAGAGCCATAATTCTTTAAAGATTATTTTTTCAAGGCTCATCAGGGCCATAAACGTGGATTTTGTAAAGAATATTTTTTCAAGGACCATCAGAGCCATAAACGGGGATTTTCTAAAGAATATTTTTTCATGGACCATCAGATCCATAAACGTGGAATTTTTAAAGAATATTTTTTCAAGGACCATCAGAGCCATAAACGTGGATTTTGTAAAGAATATTTTCAAAGAATATTTTTTCAAGGACAATCAGTGTTATAAACGTGGATTTTTCAAAGAATATTTTTTCAAGGACCAGACAGGCAATTTACTTGGATTTTGTACCCTATACCACATAATGGTAGGGGCATTGAGTGTTTGTGACCCATAGTTACTTTTGAGGATCTTCATAGAATCATTTTCTGAGTCGATTTATTATTGACAGTCCGTCTTTCCATGTATTTTTGTGAACAAAATGCAAGTCGCATTTATAATCCGATTGAGATGATATTTTCCAAACAATATTTGTTTGATCCAAGGACGAACCCAATTGAAATTGGTCAGAATCGGTTCAAGTTTAGATATAGCTCCCATACATATCTTCAACCAATTTCGATTGTGTGCCAAATGGACAATATAAGCCCAAATGACCTGAATTTAGCCACATCCGATCGAATTCTGTCTAAAAGCAAGTACATCAAATTTGGAGGAAATCGGTTCAGATATAGCTATAGCTCCCATATGTATTTTTCATCATTTAATTTAAATTATTTTATTTTTCAAGGAACTAGAAAACCTGGGACAATAAAATATTTGTTTTACTAAAATCATAGAATTCCTTAAAGTCAGTTTATAAAATATTTCCCAAAATATATATTTTTATTGAAAATTGAAATTTTGAGTCAATATGTTGTCCACTAATAAACTTAAATATTTTTATAATTTTTTTAAAGTTTTTAAACAATTCATAAATATCTCTAGTTAATATATTCTACGCTGACGGGCATATCTCAAAGTTCGCTCACGTTCCATTAAAATAAATCTCGCGGACAATGCGTTACGCTGTGAAAAATTATGGACAATAGCAAATTAAATTATTTATTAATGTGTTCGCCCGTTCATTCGCCCGGCCAGCCCACTTCGAACGGTGGGCGTTATTTATGCAAATTGAACACTTGATGCATATTTAATGTTAATGATGATTTTTACGCTCACTCACGTACGATTTACTTTAATTTAGTATTTTCATTCATTTGGTTAATTATGCTATTTGTGGCTATTTAACAAAAATTTACTAACGCCAAACAAACTCAGCAACGCACACCCACCTTATCAGCACAGGAAACATAAACACAGATACATTGATGTACACTGTGGATAGTTTGAAGAGGGAAATGGAACGAGTTATTTCCGAAGATAACTGGATGTTTATTTTTCCAAATAAATAATAAAACGAATGAAATATATAAAAAAATAATATAAATAAATAGACAAATAAACAAATCAATAGGTTTTATACATAAATAAAAAGTAAATACATATATGACATTTAGTACCTGTACTTATGCAATTAACTAGGAGTGTTTTCAATTATATTTTGAGAGGAAAAACTATTTTTCTCGCTATAAAAAATAAATAACACAAATATTTTAACAATGTTTATCAATGTATTATATTCGAATTATTCACACAGATATGCAAACAAGTCAGAGAGAATGTGTTGAAATATATCTAATTCCATTGAAAATTTAGAGCCATTTCGAAATAAATTGAAATGTTCGACATTTTTTTTTTTTTTTTTTGAAAATCAGTTGGGCTATCAGCATAAAATTCTATATCGATTTAGTGATGTACGACCGTCTGTGGAAATACTCTATGTTGATAAAATTTCTCTCAGATTTGTTTTAGGTCTGCATGACTTTTGGATTAAATAGGCTATACAGATCCACGTTTTCGTGTAGTTGCATATAACTGTGAACAAAGATTAGAGGTCTTTTGTTTATTTACCTTTTATGCCGCATTTGCTGTAAGTTGGCAGTTTGTGTTTCCAGTATGGAGGAAACATCCTTGCATAGAAATGTTGCTATAGGTGTACAGAAAATTTCCAGTACACCATCGTATAGCTCCATAGAGGTACCGTTCTATGCTATATTCGCTATTTTGAAAACCTTAGGTAAATTTTTCAACAGAATTATATTAAACTTGCCACTTGGTGTTCGTAAGAGGCACCACCTTCTCTGCCAGTTATAAAGGTCCACGTTTTCGCGTATCCACATGCAACGGTACGTCTAAATTTTTCGGGGTTTTGATTTGATTTCAAATTCAGAATTTGGAGTTTGCAATGGTTACTACTTTCTACGACAGAAAATTGTCTTACAGATCTACGCTTTCATGTAGACCACTTATAACGGTACCTCCCAATATTCCGTATTTTGATTAATTATGCTACATATTTTAACGGAATTATCTCAAACTAAGTGGTTGGAGTTCGTAATAGAAACTATGTACCTTCTTCGGCAGATAATAGAATATAGATGATCAAATTTTGGCTGGGTTTTATACCCTGCAACACTATATGTTGGGGGTGTTATAAGTTTGATTGGGCCGAAAATAATGTAACACCTCGAAATGTTGGTTTCCCACATGGGAATTTATATATAGATATTCCTATCTCGCCGAGCTTAGTCGATTTAGCTATGTATGTCCGTCCGTCTGTCCATGTTAACTTGTAATCCCTCTACAGCTCGCAATTATGGCCCGATCCTCACGAAATTTTGCTTGGATGTGGGGTTATGGTGAGAATAGATGTCAATTGCTTTTGGAGATTATCGCAAAATATCAAGGGTTTCAAATGGACCAAAAACACAAAAATACTTGATTTTTCTGTTGCTCTACAGGTCACAATTATAGACCAATCGACGCGGTAGTTAGCATGGGGCTAGAGCTTAGGGCTGAGTAGAAGCCTTCCACTTTGGATGGTCATCGGGTAATATTTAGAGGTTGAAATAGACCATAACATTTGTGTTAAATAAAAGTCAAATTTTCCATTAAACCGCGAATATTTTTAATCCCGCCGAAATCAGAAATTATACGAAAAGGTCAATTCTGACCGTTACGTAGATGCTGATAGTAAATATATCGGATACATATAACGAAATATATACAATGTGTTTATACAAAAGAAGGGGGATGTTAGCTAGAATGTTTATATCTCAAGAATGGCTGCACCGATTTTGACAAATGCCTTCTTGGCATAAAAGTATAAAATCTAAAAAAATCGCATAAAAGATGCCAATAATGATGTCAATATAGATTTTGTAGCATTTTGTGATAATTTTTATATTTTTTCATATTTCTTATCGCATGCGATTTTTTCAATTTGACTTATAATTTTGAAATGTACATTTTGTAGTATTTTTTCACCTTACAACACAGGTTGGGGTTATTACATACAGGTAGCAATTATCGTCCGACCCACACGATAACTTTTACAAGGGAAGGGTTAGGTTCAGAGGGGCTAGGCCTATTGTTTTCAAAGAGGTCCGCAATATATTTAGGGGTTGAAATGGACCAACAACAAAAATGTTCCTGACTTTGCAGCCGTTATAAAGGTCACAAATAGAAACCAAAAGATACGAAATCTCGCATGAAGATAGAGTTTAGGGTAGAATGGACCACAAAAATAACAACATTTCCATTCTACCGAAACGCTGAATATAACTTATAGGCGAAATCCAAAATACACAAAAGGCGGACTTCTGGCTTTTTTATGCAGATTTGTTTGAGGAATATAGCCAAATATCGTAGACAAGCAAATCATATAGATGAGTCTAAATTTGGAGATACAGAGGGGTCTCTTGCATTTGGAGATGATCGCAAAATATTTAGGGGTTAAAATGAACCAAAAACAGAAAAAATTTCCTGTTCACAAAATTGAAGCCAATCGAAACGCCTGCGAAGAAATTTAAGGACATGGAAGAATTCTAGCATTTTGGATGACCATTGGATTATTTTCTATATATTATATAAACCACAATAACTAACATCAGAACGGAGTGCGTAAATATTGGGCAAATGTCTCTGGTCAAAATGCGAAGGGTAATATCTGGGCAGTGCTCCATGATATAATTTCAAAAGCGAAATCTTCCAAAATGGATTTGGACATAAGGAGGCTTCTAATATATTGTAGTGTGCCCCGCACGACTATAGCCTTTGCTTACTTTTTTTTAATATATCAGCTATAAGGTTACAGGGTGTATATTTCAGTTGCTACGACAAAACGTGCCTCGTCGAAATAACTTTTAGACCCTAGGTATCTTTGAACCAAATGCGTTTTTGGGGATGTGGAGTCGACCTAGGGTGTCCGTCCATTTGTCTGACTGATGACGTACGAAGGGAGTTTGTCTAAAGTTTGGGCATCATAATATTATTATCAAACTTACATCGAGTTCGGAGAAATTGGAAAACTCTTTCAGGTACCTCCCCCACAAAAGGTCTACATTTTTAAAAATAAAAAAGAAAAAAAAAATACCTCATTTAGCAAGAAAGGATCATCCGATTTTGCAGTGACAACATTGGCATACTTCATCAAGTATCTCCCCCAGGAAGATAAAAAAATTGAGTAACTATAATTCTTATATAAGAGTTCGATTGGCTTCAAAATTTGCACGCACCAATTTTTTTTTATCAACACAAGGTTTGGTGTATAAATGGGATATAGCGGTCTATTCTTTCTGGTATCATCCCCACAATGGTCCAAAATTTTGAATAATTACGTATCTTTTAAAATGTGAAATAAAAGTCCCATTGCCTTCAAATTTCGCGCATCCCAATATTTTTTCAAACACAAGATCTGGTATGGAAAACGGACACTTTCTGGACCTTCCTCACAACTGGTCAGAATTTTCAATAACAATAATGCTCATAGAGCGCGAAATCAGCGTTGAATTCATTTCCCCCTTGGCACAACCTAATAGGTTTTCTAACACAAGATCTAGTGAAGATAAGATACGTCGGTCCACTCCATTTTGAATATTTATAATTCTAATAATATATAGCCAACTCACCGATTTTCTTCAAAAATTGATTATTATAATACTTTTACCCTCAAAAATTAATTTTTTAGAACAGTGTTGCCTTGTTTGTTCGGTATACCATAGTATTTTGTTGTTGCAAAATGGTCAGGCTTAATCCCTTTATTGCTGTTTTTTATAAAACCATGGGGCAGGGAATACCTAGGTTTCGGAAAAGGCCACCAATCCTCATCAGTTCCCTTGTTTTTGTTCTGGGATATTCTCCCCAATTTTTTTTTTTTTTTTTCAAAAATAAAAATTAAATCTCGCGCTTTTTAATTATGATTTATATTTTGAAAAAATATTTTTTGCGTTTAATTTTTTTTTAATTTTTTCTTTCAAGGACTATGAAGCGTGGATTTTTTAATGTTAAATATTTTGCTTAAATTTGTTCATATTCCATAGTTCTAGAATTTCATTGGGAATTTCTCTCATGTGCAGCAAAATAAATCTGTATTTGATTTTTTTTTCACAATGAGCTAATTAACATTATTATTATTATTCGCTGGACGTAATAACAAATAATTTCAACACTATAACGATTAAAAACAAACACTCACACACACCCACACATATTGGCGTCTGTTTGTTTATACTAATTTCAAACATTTAAATGGATAATAAAATAATTATTTAAATATGTTGATAAATTTAATAAATATTAGTGGGAAAGAATGGATATCATCACCAGGAGTGTCTACAACTACAACAACCACAAAAAGAATCACAGAATATATATAATTTTACAGAATGGCAATGAGCGATCCCCAAGTGCCATTCATTGTACTAATGATAAAGCATTAAATTAAGTGCGACTAATTTGTTTATTTATTCGGATAATTAGCATTGGCAAATATTATTGTTATTATTTTAAACAAAACAATTTTTATTGAAACCATATAAACAATTACCCTGAATTTGTTATTATAACATTTTCGTTGAGTAAATATTTAGTAATTTTTGTTTAACAAAATAATAAACAAAAAAAATATTTGTTACAATCGAGGTAGGAAATTGTTGTTAAAATAAGTTGAATGTATCAGTTCGAAAGGTATCAATGTTCGATTGTTTAAATATATTTTGACTTCTGTTATGATTATTCAAACTATTGACACCCATTGGAGTAGGTTCGGAAGGAAAGGGAAAATGTTGTCCATTTCGTATCGGAACCAAATATATACGATATAAATATTGAGACGTGCCAAATTTGGACTATGTTGGTTAATTCCTTAATTTTTTTTGTGATATATTTAAAAATGTTTAAAAAATTTTAAATGTACTTTTGGTACCAGATATACAGGGTGAGATAAAAACTGCAACAAAGTCAAACGGCATAATTATACCCTACACCACAAGGTGGTCAGGGTATTATTTCTTTGTGCATTTGTTTGTAACAGGCAAAAGGAAACGAGATAGACCTTTTGATGATCTGCATAGAATCACATACTGAGTCGATTTATGCATGTCCGTCCGTCTGTCAATGTATTTTTGTGAACAAAGTATAGTTCGCATTTATTACCCGATCCAGATGAAATTTTGCACAAATTATTTGTTTGGCCCAAGGAAGAGCCCTATTGAAATTGGAGATAAACGGTAACATTTTAGAAATAGCTCCCATGTGAACAAAGTATAGTTCGCATTTATTACCCGATCCAGATGAAATTTTGCACAAATTATTTGTTTGGCCCAAGGAAGAGCCCTATTGAAATTGGAGATAAACGGTAACATTTTAGAAATAGCTCCCATATATATTCGTCCGATTTGCCTTTTATTTTGCATCAAACGTGTAATATCAGCCCGACATACAACCAAATTAGGCCTGAAAATAAGTATGCAAAATTTGATCTAAATCGGATATAGATATAGATATGCTCGAATATATATTGTTTATCCGATTTGTTATTTTAGTCCTCCGCATCCGTAATATGCACTTTGTAACAACAATATTTGGGGAAATATATCAAATACAGCTCAGAAATACCTTTGCTAAATTTTATCAAGACTGTTCGGATTTGGATATATCTCACATATATAACTTCGTCCGATTTACTTTTTATTGTGCACCAAACGACTAATATTTGCCCAAATGGGATGAAATTTGGCACTTTCGACCGAATTGATCCTAGAAGCTAGTATGTCAAATTTGGTGAAGATCGGTTCAGATATAGCCATAGCTATGGAGGGTATATTAACTTTGTCATTCCGTTTGTAACTCCTCGAAATACTCATGTCAGACCCATCAAAGAATATATATTCTTGATCAGCGTAAAATTCTAAGTCGATTTAGCTATGTCCGTCTGTCTGTCCGTTTGTCTGTTGTAATAACGCTATCGTTCGTTCTAAAATTTTGCACACGTGTTTATTTTTCCAGTAAGCATGTTAAGTTCATAAATGGGCCATGTAGGTCCACGTTTTCATATAGCCCCCATATATAAGTACCTCCCGATATTCGTTATTTTGACGATTTTAGGAGCAATACACACCGAAATTGTTTGAGATGTCGTATTTAAAGTTCGTAATGAAATTATTCATCGGAATTGTTTCAAATTACGTATTTTGAGTTCGTATTTAGTATTTGTATTTAGTATTTGAAGTTCGAAATGGATACTACAGCCTGAGACAGAAAATTGTCTGTGCAGGTTTACGTCTTCGTATAGCCCCCATATAACGGTACCTCCCGATATTCGGTATTTTAATGGTTTTAGCGACATTATTCACCGGAATTTTTTTCAAATTTGGTATTTGAGATTCGTAATGGATGCTACAGCCTATGACAGAAAATTGTCTGTGCAGGTCTACGTCTTCGTATGGCCCCCGTATAATGGCACCCCCCGATATTCGGTATTTTGATGATTTTACTGATATTATTCACCGGAACTGTTTTGAATTCGGTATTTGAAGTTTGTAATGGATGCTACAGCCTATGACAGAAATTGTCTGTGCAGGTCCACGTCTTCGTAAAGCCTGAATATAATGGTAACTCACTATATACGATGTATTGATGATTTTAGCTACATTATTCACCGTTTATTTCAAGTTTCGACTTTGAATATGGTAATGGCGTATGACAAACAAGGCCTATGTAGGTAAACGTCGTATAGACCCCAATATAACGGCTATATTCGGTATTTTAAAATTTTAACAGAATTTTTAGGGACTTTATTTTTTGAAAATTTCCAAATTCGTTCCAAATGGTGGAGGGTATTCAAAGTTCGGCCTGGCCGAACTTACTGCTTTTTAACTTGTTATATGTATTAGATGAATCATGAAAATGGAATAATCGACCGAAGGACTATATCTGGTACCTCACGCACATATTAACATTTTCTAAAAATAATCATTTATGTCATGTAAGGTGAAGAAAGTTACCAATATGGTCCAAACCTGGCACGTCGCAATATTTATATCATATTTATTTAGGTCCGATACGAAATGGCCAATATTGTTCCTTTCCTTCGGAACCTACTCCATAAGGGGTTAAATATTTGAATAATTATAACAGAAGTCAAAATATTTTTAAATAATCGTACATTGGCTGAGGGCATATATCTGTCGGCAAAACTGACAGATACCCTTTAATTTGTTTAAATGGATTTTTTTCAAAGACCATCAGAGCCATACACGTGGATTTTTTAAAGTATATTTTTTTAAAGACTATCACAGCCATCATGTTTTAAAGAATATTTTTCAAGGACCATCAGAGCTATAAACGTGGATTTTTAAAGGAATATTTTCCAACGACCATCAGAGCCATAATTCTTTAAAGATTATTTTTCAAGGCTCATCAGGGCCATAAACGTGGATTTTGTAAAGAATATTTTTCAAGGACCATCAGAGCCATAAACGGGGATTTTCTAAAGAATATTTTTTCATGGACCATCAGATCCATAAACGTGGAATTTTTAAAGAATATTTTTTCAAGGACCATCAGAGCCATAAACGTGGATTTTGTAAAGAATATTTTCAAAGAATATTTTTTCAAGGACAATCAGTGTTATAAACGTGGATTTTTCAAAGAATATTTTTTCAAGGACCAGACAGGCAATTTACTTGGATTTTGTACCCTATACCACATAATGGTAGGGGCATTGAGTGTTTGTGACCCATAGTTACTTTTGAGGATCTTCATAGAATCATTTTCTGAGTCGATTTATTATTGACAGTCCGTCTTTCCATGTATTTTTGTGAACAAAATGCAAGTCGCATTTATAATCCGATTGAGATGATATTTTCCAAACAATATTTGTTTGATCCAAGGACGAACCCAATTGAAATTGGTCAGAATCGGTTCAAGTTTAGATATAGCTCCCATACATATCTTCAACCAATTTCGATTGTGTGCCAAATGGACAATATAAGCCCAAATGACCTGAATTTAGCCACATCCGATCGAATTCTGTCTAAAAGCAAGTACATCAAATTTGGAGGAAATCGGTTCAGATATAGCTATAGCTCCCATATGTATTTTCATCATTTAATTTAAATTATTTTATTTTTCAAGGAACTAGAAAACCTGGGACAATAAAATATTTGTTTTACTAAAATCATAGAATTCCTTAAAGTCAGTTTATAAAATATTTCCCAAAATATATATTTTTATTGAAAATTGAAATTTTGAGTCAATATGTTGTCCACTAATAAACTTAAATATTTTTATAATTTTTTAAAGTTTTTAAACAATTCATAAATATCTCTAGTTAATATATTCTACGCTGACGGGCATATCTCAAAGTTCGCTCACGTTCCATTAAAATAAATCTCGCGGACAATGCGTTACGCTGTGAAAAATTATGGACAATAGCAAATTAAATTATTTATTAATGTGTTCGCCCGTTCATTCGCCCGGCCAGCCCACTTCGAACGGTGGGCGTTATTTATGCAAATTGAACACTTGATGCATATTTAATGTTAATGATGATTTTTACGCTCACTCACGTACGATTTACTTTAATTTAGTATTTTCATTCATTTGGTTAATTATGCTATTTGTGGCTATTTAACAAAAATTTACTAACGCCAAACAAACTCAGCAACGCACACCCACCTTATCAGCACAGGAAACATAAACACAGATACATTGATGTACACTGTGGATAGTTTGAAGAGGGAAATGGAACGAGTTATTTCCGAAGATAACTGGATGTTTATTTTTCCAAATAAATAATAAAACGAATGAAATATATAAAAAAATAATATAAATAAATAGACAAATAAACAAATCAATAGGTTTTATACATAAATAAAAAGTAAATACATATATGACATTTAGTACCTGTACTTATGCAATTAACTAGGAGTGTTTTCAATTATATTTTGAGAGGAAAAACTATTTTTCTCGCTATAAAAATAAATAACACAAATATTTTAACAATGTTTATCAATGTATTATATTCGAATTATTCACACAGATATGCAAACAAGTCAGAGAGAATGTGTTGAAATATATCTAATTCCATTGAAAATTTAGAGCCATTTCGAAATAAATTGAAATGTTCGACATTTTTTTTTTTTTTTTTGAAAATCAGTTGGGCTATCAGCATAAAATTCTATATCGATTTAGTGATGTACGACCGTCTGTGGAAATACTCTATGTTGATAAAATTTCTCTCAGATTTGTTTTAGGTCTGCATGACTTTTGGATTAAATAGGCTATACAGATCCACGTTTTCGTGTAGTTGCATATAACTGTGAACAAAGATTAGAGGTCTTTTGTTTATTTACCTTTTATGCCGCATTTGCTGTAAGTTGGCAGTTTGTGTTTCCAGTATGGAGGAAACATCCTTGCATAGAAATGTTGCTATAGGTGTACAGAAAATTTCCAGTACACCATCGTATAGCTCCATAGAGGTACCGTTCTATGCTATATTCGCTATTTTGAAAACCTTAGGTAAATTTTTCAACAGAATTATATTAAACTTGCCACTTGGTGTTCGTAAGAGGCACCACCTTCTCTGCCAGTTATAAAGGTCCACGTTTTCGCGTATCCACATGCAACGGTACGTCTAAATTTTTCGGGGTTTTGATTTGATTTCAAATTCAGAATTTGGAGTTTGCAATGGTTACTACTTTCTACGACAGAAAATTGTCTTACAGATCTACGCTTTCATGTAGACCACTTATAACGGTACCTCCCAATATTCCGTATTTTGATTAATTATGCTACATATTTTAACGGAATTATCTCAAACTAAGTGGTTGGAGTTCGTATAGAAACTATGTACCTTCTTCGGCAGATAATAGAATATAGATGATCAAATTTTGGCTGGGTTTTATACCCTGCAACACTATATGTTGGGGGTGTTATAAGTTTGATTGGGCCGAAAATAATGTAACACCTCGAAATGTTGGTTTCCCACATGGGAATTTATATATAGATATTCCTATCTCGCCGAGCTTAGTCGATTTAGCTATGTATGTCCGTCCGTCTGTCCATGTTAACTTGTAATCCTCTACAGCTCGCAATTATGGCCCGATCCTCACGAAATTTTGCTTGGATGTGGGGTTATGGTGAGAATAGATGTCAATTGCTTTTGGAGATTATCGCAAAATATCAAGGGTTTCAAATGGACCAAAAACACAAAAATACTTGATTTTTCTGTTGCTCTACAGGTCACAATTATAGACCAATCGACGCGGTAGTTAGCATGGGGCTAGAGCTTAGGGCTGAGTAGAAGCCTTCCACTTTGGATGGTCATCGGGTAATATTTAGAGGTTGAAATAGACCATAACATTTGTGTTAAATAAAAGTCAAATTTTCCATTAAACCGCGAATATTTTTAATCCCGCCGAAATCAGAAATTATACGAAAAGGTCAATTCTGACCGTTACGTAGATGCTGATAGTAAATATATCGGATACATATAACGAAATATATACAATGTGTTTATACAAAAGAAGGGGGATGTTAGCTAGAATGTTTATATCTCAAGAATGGCTGCACCGATTTTGACAAATGCCTTCTTGGCATAAAAGTATAAAATCTAAAAAAATCGCATAAAAGATGCCAATAATGATGTCAATATAGATTTTGTAGCATTTTGTGATAATTTTTATATTTTTTCATATTTCTTATCGCATGCGATTTTTTCAATTTGACTTATAATTTTGAAATGTACATTTTGTAGTATTTTTTCACCTTACAACACAGGTTGGGGTTATTACATACAGGTAGCAATTATCGTCCGACCCACACGATAACTTTTACAAGGGAAGGGTTAGGTTCAGAGGGGCTAGGCCTATTGTTTTCAAAGAGGTCCGCAATATATTTAGGGGTTGAAATGGACCAACAACAAAAAATGTTCCTGACTTTGCAGCCGTTATAAAGGTCACAAATAGAAACCAAAAGATACGAAATCTCGCATGAAGATAGAGTTTAGGGTAGAATGGACCACAAAAATAACAACATTTCCATTCTACCGAAACGCTGAATATAACTTATAGGCGAAATCCAAAATACACAAAAGGCGGACTTCTGGCTTTTTATGCAGATTTGTTTGAGGAATATAGCCAAATATCGTAGACAAGCAAATCATATAGATGAGTCTAAATTTGGAGATACAGAGGGGTCTCTTGCATTTGGAGATGATCGCAAAATATTTAGGGGTTAAAATGAACCAAAAACAGAAAAAATTTCCTGTTCACAAAATTGAAGCCAATCGAAACGCCTGCGAAGAAATTTAAGGACATGGAAGAATTCTAGCATTTGGATGACCATTGGATTATTTTCTATATATTATATAAACACAATAACTAACATCAGAACGGAGTGCGTAAATATTGGGCAAATGTCTCTGGTCAAAATGCGAAGGGTAATATCTGGGCAGTGCTCCATGATATAATTTCAAAAGCGAAATCTTCCAAAATGGATTGGACATAAGGAGGCTTCTAATATATTGTAGTGTGCCCCGCACGACTATAGCCTTTGCTTACTTTTTTTAATATATCAGCTATAAGGTTACAGGGTGTATATTTCAGTTGCTACGACAAAACGTGCCTCGTCGAAATAACTTTTAGACCCTAGGTATCTTTGAACCAAATGCGTTTTTGGGGATGTGGAGTCGACCTAGGGTGTCCGTCCATTTGTCTGACTGATGACGTACGAAGGGAGTTTGTCTAAAGTTTGGGCATCATAATATTATTATCAAACTTACATCGAGTTCGGAGAAATTGGAAAACTCTTTCAGGTACCTCCCCCACAAAAGGTCTACATTTTTAAAAATAAAAAAGAAAAAAAAAATACCTCATTTAGCAAGAAAGGATCATCCGATTTTGCAGTGACAACATTGGCATACTTCATCAAGTATCTCCCCCAGGAAGATAAAAAAATTGAGTAACTATAATTCTTATATAAGAGTTCGATTGGCTTCAAAATTTGCACGCACCAATTTTTTTTTATCAACACAAGGTTTGGTGTATAAATGGGATATAGCGGTCTATTCTTTCTGGTATCATCCCCACAATGGTCCAAAATTTTGAATAATTACGTATCTTTTAAAATGTGAAATAAAAGTCCCATTGCCTTCAAATTTCGCGCATCCCAATATTTTTTCAAACACAAGATCTGGTATGGAAAACGGACACTTTCTGGACCTTCCTCACAACTGGTCAGAATTTTCAATAACAATAATGCTCATAGAGCGCGAAATCAGCGTTGAATTCATTTCCCCCTTGGCACAACCTAATAGGTTTTCTAACACAAGATCTAGTGAAGATAAGATACGTCGGTCCACTCCATTTTGAATATTTATAATTCTAATAATATATAGCCAACTCACCGATTTTCTTCAAAAATTGATTATTATAATACTTTTACCCTCAAAAATTAATTTTTAGAACAGTGTTGCCTTGTTTGTTCGGTATACCATAGTATTTTGTTGTTGCAAAATGGTCAGGCTTAATCCCTTTATTGCTGTTTTTTATAAAACCATGGGGCAGGGAATACCTAGGTTTCGGAAAAGGCCACCAATCCTCATCAGTTCCCTTGTTTTTGTTCTGGGATATTCTCCCCAATTTTTTTTTTTTTTTCAAAAATAAAATTAAATCTCGCGCTTTTTAATTATGATTATATTTTGAAAAAATATTTTTTGCGTTTAATTTTTTTTAATTTTTTCTTTCAAGGACTATGAAGCGTGGATTTTTTAATGTTAATATTTTGCTTAAATTTGTTCATATTCCATAGTTCTAGAATTTCATTGGGAATTTCTCTCATGTGCAGCAAAATAAATCTGTATTGATTTTTTTTCACAATGAGCTAATTAACATTATTATTATTATTCGCTGGACGTAATAACAAATAATTTCAACACTATAACGATTAAAAACAAACACTCACACACACCCACACATATTGGCGTCTGTTTGTTTATACTAATTTCAAACATTTAAATGGATAATAAAATAATTATTTAAATATGTTGATAAATTTAATAAATATTAGTGGGAAAGAATGGATATCATCACCAGGAGTGTCTACAACTACAACAACCACAAAAAGAATCACAGAATATATATAATTTTACAGAATGGCAATGAGCGATCCCCAAGTGCCATTCATTGTACTAATGATAAAGCATTAAATTAAGTGCGACTAATTTGTTTATTTATTCGGATAATTAGCATTGGCAAATATTATTGTTATTATTTTAAACAAAACAATTTTTATTGAAACCATATAAACAATTACCCTGAATTTGTTATTATAACATTTTCGTTGAGTAAATATTTAGTAATTTTTGTTTAACAAAATAATAAACAAAAAAAATATTTGTTACAATCGAGGTAGGAAATTGTTGTTAAAATAAGTTGAATGTATCAGTTCGAAAGGTATCAATGTTCGATTGTTTAAATATATTTGACTTCTGTTATGATTATTCAAACTATTGACACCCATTGGAGTAGGTTCGGAAGGAAAGGGAAAATGTTGTCCATTTCGTATCGGAACCAAATATATACGATATAAATATTGAGACGTGCCAAATTTGGACTATGTTGGTTAATTCCTTAATTTTTTTTGTGATATATTTAAAAATGTTTAAAAAATTTTAAATGTACTTTTGGTACCAGATATACAGGGTGAGATAAAAAACTGCAACAAAGTCAAACGGCATAATTATACCCTACACCACAAGGTGGTCAGGGTATTATTTCTTTGTGCATTTGTTTGTAACAGGCAAAAGGAAACGAGATAGACCTTTTGATGATCTGCATAGAATCACATACTGAGTCGATTTATGCATGTCCGTCCGTCTGTCAATGTATTTTGTGAACAAAGTATAGTTCGCATTTATTACCCGATCCAGATGAAATTTTGCACAAATTATTTGTTTGGCCCAAGGAAGAGCCCTATTGAAATTGGAGATAAACGGTAACATTTTAGAAATAGCTCCCATGTGAACAAAGTATAGTTCGCATTTATTACCCGATCCAGATGAAATTTGCACAAATTATTTGTTTGGCCCAAGGAAGAGCCCTATTGAAATTGGAGATAAACGGTAACATTTTAGAAATAGCTCCCATATATATATTCGTCCGATTTGCCTTTTATTTTGCATCAAACGTGTAATATCAGCCCGACATACAACCAAATTAGGCCTGAAAATAAGTATGCAAAATTTGATCTAAATCGGATATAGATATAGATATGCTCGAATATATATTGTTTATCCGATTTGTTATTTTAGTCCTCCGCATCCGTAATATGCACTTTGTAACAACAATATTTGGGGAAATATATCAAATACAGCTCAGAAATACCTTTGCTAAATTTTATCAAGACTGTTCGGATTTGGATATATCTCACATATATAACTTCGTCCGATTTACTTTTTATTGTGCACCAAACGACTAATATTTGCCCAAATGGGATGAAATTTGGCACTTTCGACCGAATTGATCCTAGAAGCTAGTATGTCAAATTTGGTGAAGATCGGTTCAGATATAGCCATAGCTCCCATATATATTGTTCATCCTATTTGTTATATTTGTTACACAAAGCCATAATATACACTCCGTAACAATGTTATTCATGGAAATATATGAAATAGAGCTCAGAAATACCTTTGCCAAATTTTATCAAGATCGGTTCAGATTTGGATATAGCTCCCATATATATCAAATTGGCAATTTAAAAGATACAAATTCTTCGTCATATTAAGTCTTTTGAACTTTAAATTATAATTATAAGCATAGCGTGTATGATTGAATTCTCCCATAAAACTTTTTAATTGGTATGTGGAGCTCTACTAAATTAGCAAAGTGGTGTAGGGTATCATAAAGACGGCCCGCCCGACTTTAAGACTTTCTTTACTGGTTTTTACATTTTTTTAAAATTTTTTTGAATAAAAGCAAAAAATGTCCGAAAAAGCATCAAATTATAGAATAAGTTATAATAAGTAGATTTGTTCGAATTGGTCACCTTTGGCACGAATTATAGCCTTCAAACGGCCAATGAATCCATAACACGCTGTGATCGACACTTTGGTATTTTTTAGAAATGAAGCGAGGAACCTCATTTTGTAACCATTCTTGGGTGGCGCTTGCTGAGTGCGGCGGTGCTGAATCGTGATGGAATGTACAAGGTCTGCGGCAAAAATGTTTGCGTATAATAATATAGTATTCGGCATTTATTCTGATGCCACGGTCGATTAATACGAGCGAAGAGCTATAATCGGCTGTCGATGGCCCACCTCATCATCATGGTCGGCGCTTGAGTTCTGGTGGTCAACCGAAGGTGCACAATTTCAGCTGGCCTCTTCGGACAACGAATGTTTTTTCATCAGAGAAACCCAAATTCGGCAGTTCGCCGCTTTCGGCCAAGCGAAGCAACTCTTTAGCTCTGTTGAGTCTATTTTCTTTCTGTTGCGGTGTTAGCTCTTGACTTTTTTGGCTTTACCTCGAGCTCATTTTTTCAATATTTGACATTTTTTCGGTCTGCGAAAAATGCGACGCGGGTTTCGATGAAGTCGCTGCTTTACTTTTCGAAAATTTTTCTGCTGATGTGGCTGTAATTTTCCGACCACTACCTTGACGGCGGGTTCTCTAACGATAGCCGCTTGTGGTTTTCCAGACAAATATAAAGAAATCCCACTATCACGCCAGAAGTGTTTCGCAGATATATGTATTTATGTGTGAGAAAAAATGTATCTATGTCCGTAGTTTGATCGTTTTGTTTTTGTGTTCATGGAAATATTGAAATATACCAAGTCTGAATGGAATCGAATGTTCATTTCGAGTTTTATGAGATTAATGGGTATTCTAAATTTTGACCCTTTGTGAGGGAGGTACGAGAAGGAGTGGAAATAATAGAATTTTGAAGTTGAAATAATAGAATATTTGAAATATGAAGAGAACTGGGTGCTTATTTCGGATTTTATGATCGTTTTTGTTATTTAAAACGTTAACCCTTTGTGGAGTAGATACGATAAGGAATGGTCCGATCTCTACCATCTTTATTACAGATGCTTTATGGATGGTGTATAAAAATATTTGGATGTGTGTACTTTAAAGGCAATGGAACCCTTACATTACATTTTATTAGAGTTATAATTGTTCAAAATTTTGAACCTTTGTGGGGGAGGTACCGATATCGTCCATTTTCGCACTAGACCTAGCACAAACATAAATAGTAAGATTTGGAAAATTGGAGCAAAATAGTATTATCCTATCTCTGCCTGTGCAGTAAAATATATTAAATGAAAATATCGACATTTTGTGGGGGAGGGACGAGATGGAGTGAACTGATATTGCCCATCTCCGAACTCGATCTAAGTTTGATAACAATATTTCGATATACCAAGTTTGAATCAAATCGGATACTCCCTTCGAGAGTTATCGTGGGCACCGACCAGCCAGACAGACGGACGGATGAATGGATGAACGGACGTACTGACATCGCTAGATCGACTCCATATGCCCTGAAACGGATTTGGTGCAAAGATACCTAGGGTCTAAAACCGTTGTTTCGATGAGGCACGTTTTGGCCGTGTCAAATAATATATACCCTCTCTAGCCCTATGGCTGAGGGTATAATGACAAGAACATAATTTTTTGACATTCTGTAGAACCCCGCTAGGCGCAAAATTATTTTTTCAGATTTTTGTGACCCACTTCCGTTCCATTTTTCAAAATGTAATCTCCTTCTATTTGATCATACCCGAGTAATGATTGCTCCAAATTGCTTGCTAATTCCAAAAAGGTGAAGATGTTAACCAGCTCTAAATAGACACTCCGTCATGCATGGAGACAGTAAACTGGACAACAACGACTTAATCATGCCATCTAACCAACTACCAAATGATCTTATTTTGGTTGCTGCTCACACGCTTCCCCTCCCCATCTTCCTCGTCCAGTAAAATGAAAAGAATACCGAAAATCAAACAGAGTCAAAAAAAAAAACCGTAAAGGTGCAAAACTGAAGAGCAGAGGTAGGGTCAGCCAACAGCAGCTGAAATGAATTGAATTGGATGAGTAACTGTCTGACTGGCTGGCTGGTTAGTTGGTTGGTTGGCTTGATTGGTGGTCATTACTGAAGAGCTGAACACACCCTCGTATCAGGTTAAGAACTCCAAATTGCATTGCCACACATCGCATCTCGCCAGTCAACAAACACATATTTCTTCATATACACCAAAAAAACGGCCAATGTATGGATAGATGGATGGCTTGCGTACAAGTTCCTTCGTACGGGAATGATTAAAAGAGGCCACATGCCAAGTAAAGTGGTATTTGATACAGAGACACGCAGACATTCACACGCACACACACACACTCACTCAATCCCACAAAAACACAACAGTACCACCTTTATTACTTACCGACACCAGTCCAAATATCACATAGGGCAGATAGACAGTTCGAAAGACAGTGAAACCAACAGACACATAGATAGCCGTGGAGGATGCATATGTAAGGATGATTTGAGTTTACCTTTGTATGGGAGCAGCCAACAAAGCCAGCAACCGGTGAGCGCGTGATCTCATACCCATGTCTATGTCACTGATGTTGCCTTATGAAAAGTGACTCTCAGCCAAAGGATAAATGTACTTATGTTGTAGTATGTGTGTGTGTGTGTATGTGTTCATTTCGTTGTCTCAGTCCCAAAAAAAGAAGTCCTTACAGTTGTTGTTGTGGCTAGGTGTGCGTCCTTTAACAAACAACCCGACAGTTATATATTCAGTCCAGGCGTCCAGTGTTCTTTCTTTACTTTTTTTTTGGAGGGAGGGGGGCGGTGGTTTAAGTGAGTGACGGTGTTTATCTTTTATGCATAATATGTGCAAGGATACGAGGTGGGTTATTATAAAGAAAGAATCTATTTGTAAAGAAGTAAGATGATTTATATTAGCACAGAAATATTAAGATGTTATTCCAAAATTTTTAAAAATAGAAAATTAATTTTATATCCGTAGCCATATGGCTGGAGAGGGTATATATCATTTGATACGGCCATCGAAATAACTGTTTTAGATCCTAGGTCTCTTAAACCAAATCCGTTTCAGGACATTTGGAGTAGATCTAGCGATGTCCATCCGTGTGGCTGGCTGGTGCGCACAATAACTCTGGTGCCAAACTAGATCCAAACTTGGTACATCGTAATATTATTAGCAAAATTAGATCGGTGCACTCCTGCTGGTACATCGTCCACAAAATGCCGACATTAAACAAAAAAACCAGTAAAGAAAGTCCTAAAGTCGGGCGGGGCCGACTTTATGATACCCTACACCACTTTGCTAATTTTGTAGAGTTCCACATAACAATTAAAAGATTTTATTGGAGAATTTAATTATTAACGCTATGATTATAATTGTAATTTAAAGTTCAAAGGACTAAATATGCCGAAGCATTTGTATCTTCTAAATTCGGACTTGTATTGCCCATTTGGTGCAAAATTAATTTGAAATCAGATAAAGATATATATGGGAGCTACATCCAAATCTGAACCGATCTCGATAAAATTTGGCAAAGATATTTCTGAGCTGAATTTGATAAATTTCCCCAAATATTGTTGTTACGGAGTGCATATTACGGCCGCGGAGGACAAAAATAACAAATCGGATGAACAATATATATGGGAGCTATAGCTATATCTGAACCGATTTCAATCAAATTTGGCATACTTATTTTCAGGCCTAATTTGGTTGTATGTGCAAAATTCCATATTATTCGGGCTGATATTACACGTTTGGTGCACAATAAAAGTCAAATTGGACGAAGATATATATGGGAGCTGTATCTAATTTTTAACCGATTATCTCCAATTTTAATAGGGTTCGTCCTTGGGCAAAACAAATGTTGTTTGGAAAATTTCATCTCAGTCGGATAATAAATGCGACCTGCAATTTGTTCACAAGAATACATGGACAGACGGACGGACTGACATGCATGAATCAACTCAGAAAGTGATTCTATGGAGATCCTCAAAAATAAAGTTTTGAATAACCAAAACGATCATAAAATCCGAAATAAGCATCCGGTTCACTTCAAATTACACACATCACAATAGTTTTAACAACCCAAGGACTGGTGTGAAATTGGGATATATCGGTCTATTCTTTCTGGTACCTCCTCCACAAAGGGTGAACATTTTTAGTATCCATATGGCTAGAAAGGGTATATATCATTTGATATGTCAAAACGTGCCCCATCAAAATAACGCTTTTAGACGCTAGGTCTCTTTGGACCAAATCCGTTTCAGGATCGTTGGAGTCGATCTAGCAATGCCCGTCCGTGCGTCTGCCTGGCTGGCTGGTGCGCACGATAATTTTCGATGAGAGTTTCCGATTTGACCCAAACTTGGTACATCGTAATACTATTGTCATACTTTGATCGAGCTTGGAGATGGGGAATATAGGTGCACTCCTTCTGGTACCTCCCCCACAAACGTCGAAATTAACTTTCGATTCTTTTCTGACTTGGCACATCTCAATATGTCCATAAAAACAAGATCTGTTATAAGGATGGTAGAGGTCGGGCCATTCCTTCTGGTACCTCCCCCACAAAGCGTCAATGTTTTGAATTACCAAACTGATCATATAATCCGAAATAAGGATTCGGTTCTATTCAAATTACACACATTACAATATTTTCATTAACCCAAGGTCTGGTGGAAAGATGGAATATTTCGGTCAACTCCTTCCGTGACTGTGGTCAACATTGTGAACAATTATAACTCTTATAAAATGATATAAGTGTCCGATTGTCTTCAAGTTACCCACATCAAAATATTTTTATGAAATCATGGTCTGATGTGAAGATGGAATATATCGGTCCACTCCTTCTAGTGCCTCTCCCACAAAGGCTCAAAATTTTGAATATCTATGAAACTCATAAAACGCGAAATTACCATCCGATTCCTTTCTGACTTGGCACATCTCAATATTTCCATCAACACAAGATCTGTTATAAAGATGGTAGAGATCGGACCATTCCTTCTGGTACATCCCCCACATAGGTTTCAAGATTTTAAAAATCAAAACAAAGAAGAAGGCGAATTAAGTAGCCAACTCTCTTCAAATTCCACACATCCAAATATTTTAGCTTACGCCGGATCTGTTGTGGAGATGATATATATCTGCGAACACCTTCTGGTACCTCACCCTAATAGAGTCACTATTTCCAATACTTATATCTGTCATAACTTGCGAAACAAGTCGGCGATTATTTACAACTTGCTATACATAAATATTTCTCTCAATCAGAAACCTGAGACGAATGCGGAATTTATGATTTCGTGTAAAATTGAATATATAATTGGAGTCGGATCTTAATTTCGCATTTATTGAGCTTCATCAATATTCAAAATTTTGATTCTTTGTGGGGGAGGTAACAAAAGAAGTTGACCGATATATTTCATCTTCATACCACATATAAATTGAAGATAGTCGGACGATTATATCGTATTTTGTAAGATTTATTATTATTCAAAATTTTGACCCTTTGGGGGGAGATACTTGATAGAGTGGGGTGATATTGTCCATCTTCGCACCTGACCTAGCACTTACAAAAATATTAGAATTTGCGAAATTGTAGTAAGATCGGATTATCCTCTCACTTTCTGTGCAGTTATTATTTTTTTTGAAAATTTCTAGCTTTTGTGGAGGACGTACCAGAAGGAGTTGGCCGATTTTGTCCATCTCCGAACGTGATCTAACTTTGACAATAATATTACGACGTACCAAGTTAGGACTAAATCGGATACTTCCTTCGAGAGTTATCGTGCGCAGTAACCAGACAGACAGATATACAGACGGACGGACATAGCTAGAACGAATACAAATTTCCTGAAAAGGATGTGGTGCAAAGAGGCCTAGGGTCTAAAACCGTTTTTTCGACTAGACAAGTTTTGACCGTATCAATGATATATACCCTCTTTAGCCATATGGCTGAGGGTATAACTAGCCATATGGTTGAGTGTTTAATTATCACATATCTCATATAGAGTGAAGGAAATCGTCGATGCTGGCATGTCGCATTGTTTATATCATATTTATTCAGGACCGACACGAAATTGACAATATTGGCCCATTTCTTCGGAACCTACTCCCTAGTGGGTGAACAATTTAAATAAGCATAACAGAAGTCAAATATATTTAAATAATCGGACATTGGCTGAGGGTATAAACCTGTCGGCAATACTGACTGATACTTTTTAAATTGTTTTTCTAGACTATAACCAAATAAAGTGGCAGTACTTTTCCAGATCAACCTCCTTATTTCAACGCTACACACTCTCATTGATTCCAGTATCAATATTCCCAATGCTAGCTTCTTTCCTACAGTTTTTACTAAATTTAGTATCATTTAGTACTTTTCGTACAATATATGCCATGCATTAAAAAAAAGACATCATTATCTAAAAGCCACACATTTAAAATTCCAGTTCTATACCTACACCCTATGTCAAATGTATTAGCTTTTTTTGTACACTTATGGCCTGCTTTTCCAGAACGACCACTTTATCTCAACCGTACACCCTTACCATATTACCACTTACCTATTCTAAATTTCAACATTCCAATTTTAACCATTGAGGCAAAATCATATTGTACCAAAATAAGTACTATGTAGAACACTAAAATACGCATTTCGAAAACCACCTCCAGAAATCCAACTTACTTGCCAACTTTAATTCCATAAAAAGTTTCAAGATTTTAACTCTATCCGTTAAAACAACGGCAAGCAACCATTCAAATAAAATCCATAAACTTAATTACATAAAGTTCAAATAAAATCCATTTGGTAAATCTATGCTACACTCTACCAGTAACCCCTCATTTTATCTTTCAGAGTTCTAGCTCTATATGGTAGGCCAATGTGAAAATATACCATAATTGGTACGTTTCTGACCTTTTCGTACCCATATAGCACGAATTTCCAAAAACCCTGCCATACCTCGCCTTATCCTACCATAAATTCTCTTCAAGGGTTTTAAACCGATCATACCTCGAACATAAGCCCGCCAAAAATTCAAGTAAGTTTGTATACTTTTGTGCACTTCGCATTTACATGTAATAGGCGATGTAGAACTGTGTCGTAAACTTCTGTTTGTACAGCCTTCATTTTGGCTTGTAGTTGGAGTTTGCTTTACCAGCGTTAGTCTTTTTTCGGTCAAAAAGAAATCCGTGAGGACGATCGAAAGAAGCAACTACGTTGTCCATCTTATGGACTTTGTAGGTGAATTTTAGTTCTTGCTTTTTTTTTACTTTCATATTGAGTCCTTTGGAATGAGTGTAACAGTATGTGTAAGCCTGCTTTAGTATGAGTGTGTAGTCTTGTATATGTGTTTTTTCGTTGATTTATAACCGTACCTGACGTGTGTGCGGTATGGCATTGTACGTTGCTCACCCACGCTGTGTTATCATTGATTACTTCAAAACTTTAGTGTTTTGCCATTTGTTGTTGTTGCCATTTCTAAAATGCCAAGCTGTTAGACAGATTGTCTGTCTGTCAAACAGGCGTGGTGCATGCCAAACATTGCCGTCACTTTGTTAGTTTATTTATAATGGTTATTTGTCGGTTAAATTACTTCTCTTTGTCTGCTGTTCAAACTAAAATGACTGTCTGCGGTTCGCCAAATATTATTGCACAGGCCCATGCGAGGTATAATTACTTTCATTTTGTAGGCTAAATTTATCAAAAAAAAAAAGGAAAAATTGGATTGTAATTTTTGTTTTTTCCAATTTTGGGTGAATTGGTCCTTAAGTAGGAAAGAAGTTAATTTGGCGAAAAAACTATGCTATGTCAAAAAAATCTTTTTTGGTCCCCATTATCCTCTATATATTTTTCGATTATACCCAAAAATAAGAGATCCCTGCCCTAAATTCATTCAACAAATTCAGACCATATTTGCGATTCATAGCATAACTACAAATTAACATGGGTTGATGGACAGACGGACACACATAGCCGGATCCATTCAGCTCGGCGAAATAGAACGATCGTTATATAACATTCTGAGTCTAGGACCGATATTCCGTGGTGTAACAAACTTTTACCCCAACCGAAGTTGTAATAACCCACACATATAGCATTGTAGGGTATAAAAATGTTAATCTGTTGGTCTTTTATTGGTCTTTGTTTTCAAAATATTTGCATTTGCTTGTCTTTGACAAATATTCCACGAAAAATTTTGGGCAGTATCTGATATCTGGGCAGTATCTGATATCTGGTACCAAAGATCAATGTTATGGATCGCATATTACGCATGTGAAGGACTTAAACCCCCCAAATCCGATGAAAGATATGTATGGGATCTATGGGTATATCCTGATTTCACCAAATTTGGTGCACAATAAACATTATATCGGATAAAGATATATATAAGAGATATATCCAAATCTGATCCGATCTCGATAAAATTTGAAAGAGGTATTTCTGAGCTGTATCTGTTATCTAGTATCAAATATTATTCTTGTGGAGTGAACCGATTTTCACCAAATTTGATGTGTTTGCTTCTAGACTGATTTTGGTCGGAGGTGCTGAAATGCAGGTCATTTGGACTGATATTGGCCATTAACCTGAAATCGGTTGAAGAAATATATGTGAGCTATGTCTAAATGAACCGATTCTCACCGATATTGCAATAGGGTTTGTCCTTGGACCAAACAAATATTGTTTGGAACATTTCATCTCAATCGGATAATAAATGCCGTTTTATGTGCAGTATAGAAAAACGTGGACCTTAATATTCAATGTTCTGCCGCCGGAGCTAGAACCCATTATTGAAATATGGAAAAATGTGGCGATCATCATCAATATACCGAATATTGGTATTTTCATATACCAACTCATTTTCAATACCACCACCCTAGGCACAATACAAATTGTTTTGTCAAATTTTGAAGCTCTACGTCAAATAATGTGGACTGTTTTGTGATTTCAACAGACAGGCGGACATCTAAGTCACATCGACCTAGAATTTTATGCTGTTTATTATTATATATACTTTATGGGGTCTACGACGAATATTTATGGATATTACAAACTGAATGACAAAGTTAATATACCCTCATTTTCATGTATATATGTTGGTCCTAGAAAAAATATTCCTTACAAGTCGATTGCGAGGCTCGCATATTCTTTAAAAATTCAAGTATATGGAGAATTTATTCGTAAAAATAAAACTTATAACTTCTGTTGACCCCTAAAAATATATTCTTACAAAATCAATTTGGTAGGTACTTAAAAAAATATTCTTAAAAAATCCTTATTTGTACCCTACAACATTATGAGTTGGGGGTATTGTAACACCTCGAAATACTGGTTTCCCACATAGGAAAGTATATATGGATCTTCCTATCTCGCCGAGCTGAGTCGATAAAGCTATGTATGTCCGTCCGTCCGTCTGTCCATGTTAATTTGTAATCAAGCTACAGGTCGCAATTATGAACCGATCCTCACGAAATTGAAAATGGAGGTGGGGTTATGGTCAGAATAGAACCCTAACGTTTTTGGAGTTGATCGCACTATATTTAGGGGTCGAAATTGACCAAAAACAGAAAATTTTCCTGATTTTGCAGTTGCTCTATATGAACCAATCGACGCGAAAATTAACATGGAGTTAGAGTTTAGGAGTGGGCAGAAACCTACCAATTTGGGACAGAAACCTACCATCGGACAATATATTTGTAAAAGAATTGATCTTATTTATTCTGCTTATAAATCGAGAACCGCTGGGCCGATTTTCACAATTCCCATCAATTCAGAATGGTCTCTTGCCAGAAAACTATAAAATCTAAGAAAATTGCGGAAACATATACCAATAGAGAAGTGAATATTTTTTGTCGATTTTTTTTTTTCCAATTTTGTCATATTTTTTATCGCATGCGATTTTGTTCAATTTGACTTACAATTTTGAATTGTAATTTCTCTAAATTTTTACGCCCCCAACACTATGTTTTGAGGGTATTATATGCATATCGCAATTATCGTCCGGTCCTCACGAAATTTTGCATGGGGTAGGGTTAGGATCAGAATTAAGATAGACTAAAAAAAATTAATTTTTTTAATTTTGTAATCGCTCTATAGGCCACAATTGAAAACTAATCGACACGGAATTTTGCATCAAAAGAGAGTTAAGGACAAGGAAGAAGTCTAGCATTTTGGATGACCATTGCATTATGTTTAGCTGTAAAATGGACCACAACTTTGGTATGAAATTGTTTTGTATACTTAACAACACTACGGAGTGCGTAAATATTGGCCAAATTCTCCGGGTCAAAAAACTAAGGGTAACCTCTGGGCGGGGCTATTATTTCAAAAACGAAAACTTCCAAAATGGATTTGGATATAAGGGGACTTTAAACATATTGTAGTGTTGTAGGGTATCACATGGTCGTCCCCAAACGACTATAGTCCTTTGCTTACTTGTTTTAGTTTTGATTTCTTAACAAAATAAATTTTATTTTTAAGGTATGTAACACAGGTATAACAATATTTTTCATAATCTATAGTTATTAATTGGTTGATCTTAGAATAAAATATATGAAGCACGGTACCGATTTCCTAAGTTTTCATAGTTCAAGTTACCAAATTCACCTATAAATTCTCAACGAAGAAGAAACACAATTGAAACACCTTGATCTTTTTTCACTTTTTATTTCAGCTCACATAAATCAACCACTCGACAATAATCCCCCTAAACTAATCTTGAAAAATATGTTTATCATTGGAGTTATCAGATAAAACAAAGTTTTATTTTATTTCGTTTACATATGTATTTACCACAATGTAATACATATGACAGACTGATCGATAGACACAAATCCATTTCATTTTGGAAAGTAGAAGGAAGGACAATGCCTCCTTGTATATGTGTGTGTGTGTTTAGCAAATACCGTAAAAGTGCAAGCGTGTGTGTGTGTGTGTTTGAATAAAGTAGAACATTCAAATCGATATGTCTTCTTATCTCCACCACAAATGCCACAGCTGTCAATTTATTTAAACAAATGTGCCAAGGAATAGACCACACTTTTGTTCATTCATTCATACATGCAGAGCCATGCATAGCCTGCTCTGCCGCTGTCCAGAAATGTTTTTACCATTTGCCAGGCCAGAAATTTACTGTTTGTTTACACAGCTAACTTTTCACTTTCATTATCAGTGTCTGGGTGGAGGTAACATCAATTTCCATCGAATGACAAATAGAAAAAGGAAATCAAAAACACTCTCGCACCACCCTCCCTCTATCGCTCCCTATCATGTTGAACATTGTTATTTGTAAACTTTTAAAAAGCCAGCTGTTTTTGCCTTCGACCACACCATGACCTTTTTGTGTGGGGCGATTGCCAAAAATTTTACTTTTTAGATAATAAACCACAAACAAAATGCAAACTACACTTAACATGCAAACGGTAGATTGTTAAAACTACAACGAATAATGAAGGTATCGAAGACCGACGTACGCGTTTCGACGAACCGAGATTTTTATACTCCCAACCATCGGGAAGATAAAAATCGGTTAAATATGGCTAAGGAATCTAACCTACAACTGAAACATTCATGTTATAGCTTTACCTGTTCGCCTGAGGTGGTATATTAGATTTCCTAATGGTGGAAGACTTAAAAAGGTATTCCTGGAAATGTGTACTTCAAAGGTACAAAGGCATTAAATGCTGTGGCGCTTTTATTAGCAAACGTATAAAACTAGAATTCCCAAATTTGTAATATGCCTCATTGTTAGTGCATAGGTCTTAGATACTCTTGTCATTTCATGTGCTGATATATCCTGCCGTTCTGAAGATACTAGAGATAAAAATCATGAAATTGAGATTTTCTCCACTAATACAGGGTTGCCCACATTCAACGGACCTTTGGGCCCATTCCAATCGACGAGAATTGTCCGCAGGCAGCATTCTTTGCGTCAATTGAATTTTGTACGGGAACAAATGCAAATCAATGCGAATAATCCGTTGTAAAGTGGACCGAGCCATGCCCAACTGCTGAGAACGGCGTTTTTGCGATGTTCTTGGGGACCTCTCAACACTGGCTCGTAGGACAGCGATATTCTCGGCCGATCGCCTTGGTCGACTTTTATATGGCCTCTTCGGATTAGAAAGAGCCTTACCAGTCGAAAATTTTTCGTATAAACGCTTAATGGTGTTCTTAGAAGGCGCACTTCTCACATTTTTTAATGTTTTAAAAGCACGTTGAGTTTTCACAATTGACTTCTTCTGTTGAATGTAAATGTCAACTATTTCAGAGCGCTCGCGTGGCGTGTATTGGTTCATGGTAAAAATCTGCTTGGACTGAGGCTTCAAACGCGGTATGTCATTAAGCGATGTGACATCTCTGTCAAAAGTTATGGCGTTGCCAGATGGGTCCGTCGAATATGGGCAAGCCTGTATGTATCTAACATTTATAGCTTTTTTAGGTAGGACATTTTTATACCCTCCACCATACTATGGAGGGTATATTAACTTTGTCATTCCGTTTGTAACTCCTCGAAATACTCATGTCAGACGTGGTATTTTAAGTTTGAAACGGATACTGCAGCTTATGACAGAAAATTGTCGGTGCAGGTCCACGTCTTCGTATAGCCCCCATATAACGGTACCTCCCAATATTCGGTATTTTGATGATTCTAGCGTCAATATTCACCGAATTGTTTCAAATTACGTATTTAGAGTTCGTAATACAGTCTGTGACAGAAAATTTTCTATGCAGCTCCAGGTCTTCGTATAGGCCCCCATAGTTTAAGTACAATACCCACCGAAATTGTTCGAGATGTCGTATTTGAAGTTCGTAATGGATGTTACAGTCTATGACAGAAAATTGTCTATGGTGGTCCAGGTCGTCGCACAGCTCCGATATAACGGTAACTCGCTATATACGATATTTTGATGATTTTAGCTAAATTATAAACCGTTTATTTCAAGTTTCGAATTTGAATATGGTAATGGCTTATGACAAACAATGCCTATGTATGTCCAAGTCGTATATACCCCAATATAACAACTAAATTCGGTATTTTTAATATTTTAACGGAATTTTTTAAGGATTTTATATTTTGAAAATTTCCAAATTCGGCCCGGCCGAACTTACTGCTTTTTAACTTGTTTAACTTTTGTAAGGCTTGAGATTTTCTGCCATGGGGTATGTCCAACACCGACCACGCTATCTAAGTTTTTCTAAACTTTATAACTTTTGTAAGTATCCGGACTTCGATTTTAAAGTCAATATCTTCGGAACTACAAGAAATATCAAAACATAAAAATACCTGCCCCATAAACTCAACTTAAGCATTCGGTATTATAAATCCATATCTATACTACTATTCGTGAGGATCAAGTCAAAATTGCGACCAGTACAAAATAGTATGGACATAGCTAAATCGATTCAGCTTGGCGAGATAAGAAGATCCATGTGTAAAATCATATGTGCAGGACCAATATTTCGAGGTGTTAACTAATCTTTGGCCCATTCAAACTTATAATACCCCCAACACCTGGTGTTGCAGGGCATAATTACCAAACAAAGTCCAATGTACATAAATGTGCTAAATTTTGGCCAATTGGTATAAGGTGAACATATGGAGCCAGAATTTAAAAAATGGAAAAGACTGCCTATTGTTTTGCGGGGTTAAAATGAGGAGGTGGTTCTGATAATTTGCATCATTGGTATATGGAAAAACGTTCCCAAGGAACTTTTCGTCAAATAAATGTGAATTTTATAAAGAATTTTTTTTTTTCAAGGACTATCCGAGGAATAAAATTATATATGTTTGAAGAATATTTTTCCAAAGGCCATCCAAGGAATGAACTTGTATTTTTTTTTTGTTGGAATATAATTTTATGGATCACATAACCACTAAACCTGGATTTTTTTAAGAAATATTTTTCAAGAACCATCCAAGCTAAGAAATTGGATTTTTTAAAGAATATCATTTCAAGGACAATCAATGCAATAAACGAAGATATTTTCAAGTATATTTTCTCAAGGATCATTCAAGCAATAAACTTGGATTTTGTAAAAAATATTTTTTTCAAGGACTATCCAAGCAATAAAAATGGATTCTTACGGAATTTTTCTTCAAGGACAATCCAAGCAATATACATAGATAGATTTAATGAATATGTTTTCAAAGACCATCTAAGCAGTAAACGTGGATAGAATAGGAATATTTTATCAAACATACTTTTATAAGGAACATGGCATCTATAAGGAATACTTTACCCAGGACCTTTCCAACCCCTTCCAAGATTACCAACCAACTAACTTTGTTCTAAATATTGCTGGTCTCTGACAATTTTTCCTTATCTAAATAAAAGGAAATGAATCATTTTCACATATTTCGATTGGTTTTAATTTTCATTCCCCAAAAGTCAAAGGGTGCAAAATATTGAGTCATAATAATAATCTATGAATAATTAAGTGACTTTTCCTTTACCCGAAATGCACATAGCTTACCCTTCAGTTTGACCTTTTGTTCCCTGTACAAAAATATAGACATTACATATAAAATAATATCTTTGTTTGCCACCATTAAATATTTATTGCATATTTTAAGTTCTCCATCTCCCTCTCTCCCCCACTTAATGTGGTAATGTCAACCAATTTAACCCTTTTTTCATTTAATTCTTGCATTAAAAATTCTCTCCGGGATGTGTTTTTGTTGTTGCCATTTGTTGTCCTTGCAATTTATAAATATTGTTATTATGATGACTAATTATTTTTTTATAGTTTCATTAAATTAATTTTTATAAATTAATTCCCTGCCATAGTGTCCAGTGCAGTAACAGCAACACCAACACCGCTGCCAGCGTCATCAGCCCACTAAACGGTCAATGCTCCTTTACGCTTTTCGTTTGCTGTTGATGGTGTTCCTTTTTTTTTTGGTGTTTTTGTTATCCCTCTGTGTCATAACTTTTTAACGCTGACCATTCACTATTTAGTCGCTGACTCCTTTTGTTTTTTCGATGTTGTTGCATGTATTTCATTTTGGCAGCCGTAAAAAATTTTGCTTCTGAACTCCAACCAGGGATATGCTCCGAACCAAACTCTTTGTGATTAAATGCAGACATTTATTTTAGTTGGTGTTGTTGTTCTTTTGTTAGCATGCCATGGCATTGCACCCTCAGTGAGTGGTCGAAGGACGGAAGGAAGGATGGTTGCCTAGCTGATGGTGTGGAGGTGTCGTCGTTGCGACCACTCCAAAAACCATTGGTCGGTCTGCTGCACCCGTCTACATTCACGCACACCATGCAATAATAGCAGCAGCAACAACAACAACGACATTTATATTCAATATTTAATTGCGTGACATATGCGAAGTTTAGTTTTTATGGTGTTCTTTCTGCTGTTCATTTGTCGCGGTCGTTTTTCGTTTTTTTGTTGCAGTTGTTGTTGGTGTCCAGGGTGTTCGAAGTTCAGAGTTAAACCCATTAAAATGAATACGGCTGGCTGTTTGGCGGGGGCATTTCGCGTGTTATATTTAATAAAAATTGAAAGTGAAATATAGAATATGTATGTCCGTGGGATTATTTTCATTTTTTATTCAAGAGGGAGACAATTGGTGGCAGACTTAAGTTTTGGAAGTCGTTGCAGACTTTTAGATATCCTTAAAAATCGAACATATCTTTAACAAGTAAAAAAAGGCTAAAGTCGTGCGGGGCCGACTATGTTATACCCTACAACACTGCAATATGTTAGAAGCCCCCTTATTTCAAAATCCATATTGGAAGATTTTGGTTTTAAAATTACGATTTTGACTAGAAACTTTTGCCCAACATTTATGCACTCCGTCGGGCTGTTAGTTGTTGTAGTACCATTTACAGATAAATATAATCCAATGGTCATCCAAAATGCTAGAATTCTTCCCTGTCCTTAACTTTCTTCAATTGTGTGATCGAGAAAACATTTCTGTTTTTGGTGAATTTGAACCCCTAAATATTTTTCAATCATCTCCAAAAGCAAGAAGCCCTTCTGTATCTCCAAATTTAGACTCATCTATATGATTTGCTTGTCTACGATATTTGGCTATATTCGTCAACGAAATCACAATAAAAATGCCAGAAATTCGCCTTTTGTGTATCGGATATCGCCTGTAAGTAATGCTGGCATTTTTCACACAAAATTAGTGGTAATTCTAACTTTATGCGATATTTCGTTTCCTTCGGTTTATATATGTGACCTTTATAACGGCAGCAAAATCAGGAAAATTTTTAGTTGTTGGTCCATTTCAACCACTAATATATTGCGGACATCTTTGAAAACAATAGGCCTAGCCCTTCTGAGCCCAACCCTACCCTTTTGAAAATTTTCGTGAGGATCGGACGATATTTGCAATCTGTATATAATATCCCCAACCTGTGTTGTAAGGTGAAAAAATATTACAAAATATTATAAGTCAAATTGAAAAAAAAAAAAAATCGCAGGCGATAAAAAATATGAAAAAATAAAAAATGTCACAAAATACTACAAAATCTATTTTAATATTATTATTGATACCTTTTATGCGTTTTTTTTAGATTTTATACCTTTATGTCAAGAGGGCCTTCTGAATTTACAAAATTTATCAAAATCGGTCCAGCCATTCTTGAGATAAAAGCATTCTAACTAACATCCCCTTCCTTTGTATATACACATTATATATATTTCGCTATATATAACCGATATATTTACTATCGGCATCTACGTAACGGTCAGAATTGACCTCTTCGTCTATTTGTGATTTCGTCGGGATTAAAAATATTCGCGGTTTAATGGAAAATTTGATTTTTATTTAACACAAATGTTGTGGCCTATTTCACCCACCAAATATTACCCGATAATCATGAAAATTGGAAAGCTTCTGCACAACCCTGAGCCCTGGCCCTATGCTAACTTCCTTTGATTGGTCTATAATTGCGACCTGTAGAGCAAATGCCAAATCTGGAATTTTTTCAGTTTTTGGTCCATTTCAACCCCTAAGTATTATGCGATCATCTCCAAAAGAAATAGGGTTCTATTCTATCTCTAGCCCCACCTGCGTTCTAAATTTCGTGAAGATCGGGCCATAATTGCGACCTGTAGAGTGATTACAAATTAACATGGACAGACGGACAGACGGACGGACGGACGGACATACATAGCTAGATCGACTCAGCTCGGCGAGATAGAAAGATCCATATATACTTTCCTATGTGGGAAACCAATATTTCAGGTGTTACATAATTTTTGTCCCAATCAAACTTATAATACCCCCAACACATGGTGTTGTAGGGTATAAAATCAGTGAAGAAAGGTCATAAGTCAGGCGGTGGCGACCATACACCTACACCTTTGTGTATATTTAGTAAATCCATCCGTAAAAAATAAACATATATTTTGAGAATTTATATGAAGTAGAACATACCAATCATGAACCATTTTTGAATGCGAGGGAATCTAATAATACATATTTGGTGAACAAAAAGCGTTAAATACGAACCGATCTCGATAAAGTGTGGCAGATATATTTCTGAGCAATATCTTTTATATGGGGGCTATATCTATATCTGAACCTCGATCTGAATTCGTTCAGTATATATAATATGTGTTGCGCCCAATAAAATATAAATCTTTCGAAAATATGTGTAAGAGCTATAACCAAGTCTGAACCTACAATCAAAATCGTCAAAATTGTCAAACCTTGCCGTGTGTGCTAAATTTCATTTGATTTGGACTGATATTACGCATTTGTTGCACAATGCTTATGAATTGTCCGTTCTTGGGCAAAACAAATGATTTGTGGAAAATTTCATTTTAATCGGACAATAAATGCGACCTGCACTTTGTTCACAAAAAGGCATGTACAGACAGGCAGACATGCAAAAAATCGACTCAGAATGTGATTCCATGGAGATCTTCAAAATGAGTTAAAGGTCTACCTCATTTCCTTCTGCCTGGATTAAAGAATCACAAAGACGTAATAGTCTCTACCATCGTCTGGCGCAGCCTCGGATATTAACAGTAGTGTCAATTCCAATAAAACCGGTGGAAAATGTGGTGTATACTTTAAAAATGGCAAATATACAGGGTGAGATAAGAAAACTGTAACAAAGTCACACGCCATAATTTTTAATTTTTTTTTTTTTTTAATTTTTATCAATGAAAGCAAAAAATGTCGGAAATAGCATGAATTTTTAAAATAAGTTTAGATTTGTTCGAATTGGTCAACTTTGGCACGAATTATGGTTTTCAAACGACCAATGAATCCGTCACACGATGCCCGAATTTTGCTCTTGCTTTGGCCTATTCCCGGCGAAGCGCTTGCTTGAGGTGATCGACACATTGGTATTTTTTAGTGCCAACCTTACTTTCCAAAATACTCCGGATTGGTATCCGGAGATTTTGGTGGCCATTTTGCGCTGGAATTGAAGCGGTGAACCTCATTTTGTAAGCATTCTTGGGTGGCGCGTGCTGAGTGCGATGTTTGCGTGCCCAAGGCTTTCATACACCCTCAACAATATTTTTGTGATAATATTCGACATTTATTTTGATGCCACGGTCGATTAATACGAGCGGAGGGCGACTATCGGCTGTTATGGCGGCCCACACAATCACCATGGCCGGCGCTTGAATTCTGGTGGCCAACCGAGGGTGCTCTTTTTCAACCTCTTCGGCAAGTAAACACGATCATTTTGTTTGTTTACAAACTGCTGGACAACGAATATTTTCCCATCGGAGAGAACCAAATTCGGCAGTTCACCACTTTCGGCCAAGCGAAGGAACTCTAGCTCTTTTGTGTCCATTTTATTTCTGTTGCGGTGTCAGTTCTTGCACTTTTTGGAATTTCAATGGCTTTACCCCAAGCTCAATTTTTAATATTTGCCGAATGGGACATTGTGATATGTTCAGCTCGCGATACATTTTTCTGCCACTTCGACGCGGGTTTCGATCAAGTCGCTTCATTATTTTTCGAACCATTTCTGCTGATGTTGCTGGTTTCTTCCGTCCATTTCCTTGACATCGGGCTACGCTACCAGTATCACGGTAACGAGCGATGGTATAAGACACAAAAAATTTATTCACATTTAAATGCTGTAGAGCTCTAACGATAGCCACTTGTGGGTTTTCAGCCAAATATAAAGAAATCACACAATACGCTTGAACTCCATCACGAATAACTTTTTTTTTCGGAAAATTCTCACCAAAAGCTTTTGTACGATTGCAGCAGTCTCAAGTTGGTTGCAGTTTCTTCATCTCACTCTGTATGTTTCATCAGATTTGGTGTTTAAGTCTCTCACATTCGTAATATGCACGTCACGACAATGATATTTGGTTCCGAATATCACATGCAGTCCAGAAATTCCTGGCTCCAATTTTCAAATCAAATCAAGATCGGTTCAGATTTATATATAGCTCTCAGGCCGATTTTAGACTTATTGTGCATCAACTGGCTAATATCAAATATCCCAATGGAGTGAATTTGGCTGATTCGACGGCGGAAGCAAGTACTTCAAATTTGGTGAAAATCCGATTTGGTATTTAGGTCCGCCACATTCGTAATATGCACTCCACAGGAAGGATATTTGTTGCCAGATATCTCTTAGAGCTCAGAAATACCTTTGCCATATTTTATCGAGATCGGTTCAAATTAGGATATAGCTTCCATATATATCTATTTTAAGAGTTTTTTCGCATTCAACCGAATATTTCTACTTCTCGAATTTCGGCTCTGATAAATGTGTTTTTATACCCTCCCTATGTATGGTGGAGGGTACATATTTAATTTGTCATTCCGTTTGTAACTAATCGAAATAAACAGGATAAAATTCTAAGGCGATTTGTCCTGTACCTTCCTCCTCTACAGTCAAAACGAATTAATATATGAAGCTAAAATTTTGCACTGATCAGTCTTTTGTGTACAGGCAGGTCAAGTTCGAAGATGGACTATATCGGTCCACGATATGGTATGGTCCGCATATAACAGTATTTTGATGATTTTAGGCACATTTTTTTAGAATTGTCTGAATTTCTAAAGAAGGAGTTCTATGTGGGTACTCTACTGCCTGTAAGAGAATTGTCGATATAGGTTTACGATATCGTATATCCCCTATATAACGATACCTCCCGATATTCGGTATTTTGATGATTTTGGCCATATTTTTCAATGACATTATCTGAGAATCCACACAAAGAGTTCCTTCTGAGTACTTTATACCTTGGAAGAGACTTCTTTATATAGGTTCACAATAACGTATAGAGCCCCCATATAACGGTACCCCCGATATTCGTTTTTTATAATTTTAGGAATTTTATTCACCGTACTTTTTTTTTAAATTTAGTATTTGAAGTTCGTAATGATTACTACATATGAAGGAAAATTGCCTATGACGGAAAATTGCGGGTAAATATAACGGCTGTATTCGGTATTTTTAAGATTTGAACAGAATTTTAACGGATTTTATTTTTTTTTGAAAAATTCCTAATTTGTTTTAAATGGCTGAGTGTATTCAAAGCTCAGCCGAACTTACTGCTTTTCTAATTGTTATATATTCCTTCTCGGCGTGATAGCATGTTCTCTATAGCAATGTTATTTGCAATGAGAGGTAAAAATGCATCCGTTAAATTCAGTGGAAATCGGTTCCGTTTACACATATTCCCACATATACGGTTGTGATAAATTTGCCAAGCCGGACACGGTATTATTTATGTGAAATGTGTTATTTTTTGAGTGGCTCTTACTGAGAAGCTGAAATGTTAAAAATTCCGACAATGAGAGGTACTGTTCGGTGGAACTACTTTCAAAGATCTTCCGAAATTTGTGTTTCTATACAACTCAAAAATATTGAAATGATAACACGATAAGATACCTTTCACCTATTTATGGAGGGTATAAAAATTATTCATGGTGTAGAGCCAAAGGTTTGACAAATAAAAAAATTAGCCTTCCACCAATTGTTTCGAGTGTGTGTGTGGTTTTATAGGGTGTGCGTATAAAACGATAAACCAAATCCATTACGTTTAACAACACGCCAAGCAAATAACATAAAAACAGCATAGCTTTTTACCGCTCATTCACACACAGAGGCACACACACACATACAAACACAATTTCAAAATGCATTTATTTCAAATTTTGAAATAAAACCGAAAAGGGCACATGACGTGGCACAATTTGCGTTATTTTTCAACTCATATAAATTGACAGCGGGGTTTTTTTCCCCACTCGGTTCGGAAATGATAGTTTTCCAGTGGAAAACTTCACGTCACAAATAAAAATACGCACAAACAACCAAACATGCTTACATGTTGGATGTATATTTGTATGTATTTACATATTTCATACTCACACTTTTCTGCTTTGTGCATTCTATGTCCGATTGCGTTTAGCATGCGATTTAATCGGGGGTCAAGGGTATAAACTGTCATGTGTGTGTATGTATGTTCTTTTGTGTGTGTACAAATAACCCTGAACATGTTAAAGGTTTAAGGTTACAACAAACATATCCGTTACGAGTGCAAGCACGAATTGTAATGGCCGGTCAAACGGACATTTCAAATGAAAAATTTACTGCTGGCTCATAAAACTGATGTGTCGCAAATTGCGTTTGAGTGTGTGTGTGTATTTGTGTGCGTTTGTGCGTGTGTATGAATGCATTTGAAAGAATTGATTACTAAGCTTAATTTGATTCTTGACAAGTTTTTGAAATGTTAATTGATGAGCATTAAAAAAAAACAATAGAAATGGAAATTCTTTGGGAGTGTCCGGTCTGTTGTTCGATGCCATTAAAAAAATTTTGAAATCATACCAACCCATGAAAGAGTGTGTGCATATTGTGTGCGTGTGTATTTTCCTTGAAATTTCAATTTGATTGAAACATGTGTTAAGTGTGGGTTTGAAGGGACATTTGTTTGAACTGTAACTAATTTTTTAATTAATTTGTTTTATTTTTTCATTATTTTTTTATTTTATTTTCAAATGTGAGTTTCAGAGAAATTTAATAAAAATGTGATTAGCAGCCTGGGATTGATAATAAAAAAAATTAAGCAAAGGCTATAGTCGCGCGGGACCGGCCATGTGATACCCTACAATATGTTCGAAGTCCCCTTATGTCCAAATCCATTTTGGAAGATATCGCTTTTGAAATTATGTCATAGAGCACTGTCCAAATATTACCTTAATTTTTTGAACAGGAATATGTGCCCAATATTTACGCACCCCGTCGTGCTGTTAGTTACACCTAAATATAATCCAATGGTCATCCAAAATACTTGACTTCTTCCCTGTCCATGCAAAATTCCGTGTCGATTGGTTACACTTGTGTAATCAGGAAAATTTTTTTGTTTTTGGTTCATTTGAACTCCTTAAAATTTTGCAAGAGGCCCCTCCGTATCTCCAAATTTGGAATCACCAACATGGTTTGCTTGTCTACGATGTTTGGCTATATTCGTCAACAAAATCAACGTAAAAAACAGATGTTCGCCTGTAAGATATTTTAAGAGTTTCGGTAGAATGCAAATGTTGGTATTTTTTAACACAAAAGTAATGGTCCATACTATTTGCTGTCCTAAATTCGAACTTCATGTGAGATTGCGTATCCTTTGGTTTCAATTTCTGACCCTTATAACGGCTGCAAAATCTCGAACATTTTCAGTTGTTGGTCGATTTCAACCCCTAAATATATTGCGGACATCTCTGAAAACAATAGCCTTTCTGAGCCTAACCCTACCCTAGTGAAAATTTTCGTGAGGATCGGACTATATTTGCATTCTGTTTTTAATAACCCAAACCTGTGTTGTAAAGTGAAATAATATTACAAATATATACATAAATCAAATTGAAAAAATCGCATGCGATAGAAATATGAAAAAAGTAAAACAATGTCACAAAGTACTAACATCATATTAAGATCATTTTATGCGATATGTTTTAGATTTTAGTCTTTTATGCCAAGAGGACATTCTGAATTGACAAATTTGTCAAAATCGATCCAGCCATTCTTGAGATATAAGCATTCTACCTAACATCCTTTTCCTTTGTAACGCTATATATATACAATATATTTATTGTTTGCAAAATCGGGAAATTTTTCGGTGTGCAGCCAACTAGAAGTTGCCGTCTCTACTTTCAGAACCATTAACCCGTCTTCCTAAAGCAGCACTAAAACAAGTGTATGCATTGGAAGCAATGTAGTTGTTGTGGACAAAAAATCCATCACTACAAAAACAAAATTTTGCTGTGAAAAAGATCTGCCAATAGAACTTGAGTCGAACCTGGAGAGTTTTTAGTGTTCGAAATCTATACTACTTTCCAGAGAACGGCCCTTGTAAGCCATCATCCACACCAAATATGCATGATGAGCCGCTTAACCAACGGCGAAACGCGTCGCATAGTGGTGAGTGTGTGATAGTGTCTATCTGGCTTTACTTTTCACTGCATGTTTCAGATCATTAAGCTCGTCTCGAAAAAGAAAACAAACACATGAAATTTTTCAGTTTTTGGTCCCTAAATATTTTGCGATTATCTCCAAAAACAATAGGCTTCTATTCTGACCATAACCACACCTCCATGCGTAGTTACAAATTAACATGGACAGACGTACGGATGGACATACATAGCTAGATCGACTCAGCTCGGCGAGATAGTAAGATCCATATATACTTTCCTATGTGGGAAACCAATAGTTCGAGGTGTTACATAATTTTTGGTCCAATAAAACTTATAATACCCCCAGCACATAGTGTTGTACGCAAAAAAAAAAACTTTTCAAAACAATGCCAATTTTCATAAAATCAAACATTTATGGCCACAATTTTCCAATGGTTGCTTCAATTTTTTCAAACCATTATAATAAAAATGATTAAATTTATTTAAGCCACAGCTCAAATGACGGATGTTAAGAAAGTCATTGGCTTATATTTACGCCCTAATTCATGCAAATGATGATTGAAGGCAGAATTAGAAAATGTAGACTCCTGTATATAATTGATATATATCCTATATCTGATTGTACATATCATCGATATTCGTTGGGAAGTTACTTTCAGCATTGAAGATATTCGATGTTAATATGAAATTTTTTATATTTTTCACAGAAGACTTATGTTCTAACTATTGGTATTGGTACTCCATGCAAAATTCAGCGTCTATTGATTAATAATTGTGGTCTGTGAAGCGACTGAAAGTCAACTCTCTGCAAAAATTTCGTAAGGACTGATCATATCTGTGATCTGTAGAGAGATTACAATTTAACATAAACACTATATCCTAATCCGAACCGATCTCTGTAGAATATGACAGAGGTATTTTCGAGCAGTATCTGACTTCCGATACCAATCATCATTCTTCTTGAGTGCATGTGCGCATGTGAGCGACTTAAAATCCCAAATCGGATGAAACATAAATGGTAGCTATAGTCATATCTGAACCGATTTTTGATGAACCGAATTTCATGTAATTGCTTCTAGATAGAATTCGGTGGGATGAACCAAAGTACAGGTCATTTGGACTTATATTAGCCATTTGGAATACAATTAACCCGAAATCGGATGAAGATATATGAGAGCTATATCTAAATCTGATCCGATTAGGGTTCGTCCTTGGGCCAAACAAATGTTGTTTGCAAAATTTCATCTCAATCGGATAATAAATGCGACCTGCATTTTGTTCACAGGAATACGTGGACGGACGGATGGATAGACGGACTGACATGCATAAATCGACTCAGAAAGTGATTCTATGAAGATCCTCAAAAGTATATATGGCTATATCTCGCTCTCTTCTCCATGTTATAAACGCAAAGAATGTAATACCCTGACCACCTTGTGGTGTAGCGTGTAATAAAACCGTTGAAAAATCCTAGTAAAATCATATAAATACCGAATATATGGAGTATCCGTTATGTTGGGGCCTATGCGAAGTGGTGTTGTATCTGCAATTCTTGCCATAGGCCATTACGATATTCAAATACCAAACTTGAATTAATTCCGATTAATAAATTCCGAAATAAGATAAATCATCAAAATACCAAATATAGAGAGGTACTGTTATATCTACTAAATTTCAAATTTATTTCTTTACAAATCCGCCTACAAATCTTAAACCGACAAACTAGCAGTGACACCAATATCAAAATTTTAAAATTACAGCTTCACCCAAACATGTGTTAAAATCTACACTTTAATTTTGTCTACTACTGGAAATTAACTAAACATACGAAAAAATGCGGCGAATAATGTAGCTAAAATCATCAAAATACCGTATATCCGGGGGCACCGATATATGTGGGCTATACGAAGACGTGGACCTGCACAGACAATTTTCTGTCATAGACTGTAGCATCCGTTACGAACTTCAAATACCAAATTTGAAACAATCCCGGTGAATAATGTCGCTAAAATCGTCTAAATTCCGAATATAGGGTGGTACCGTCATATTAAAGCTATACGAAGATGTGGACATGCACAGACAATTTTCTGTCATAGGCTGTAGTATCCATGACGAACTTCAAACACCAATTTTGAAACAATTTCGGTGAATAATGTCGCTAAAATTATCAAAATACCGAATATCGGGGGGTACCGTTATATGAGGGCTATACGATGACGTGGACTTGCACAGACAATTTTCTGTCATAGGCTGTGCCATCCATTACGAACTTAAAATACCAAATTTGAAACATTTCCGGTGAATAATGTCGCTAAAATCACCAAAATACCGAAAAAGGAAGGTACCATTATATGGGGGCTTTACCAAAACGTGGACCTACATCACCCATTTTCGATACCCAAAGTCCTGCTGACATAATACACATTTGAGTAAAATTTTATCAACCTACTTCATGTCGTTCCGAAGCTAAAGTGATTTCCACAGACGGATGGACATCGACATAGAATTTTATGCTGATCAAGAATATATAGATCTTAAGTCTATATAGAGGTCTAAAAGGTACATTTTGAGGTGTTACAAACGTTACCCTCCATATTATAGTGGAGGGTATAAAAAGGATTGCTCCAAATCTTAAATCTACATAAACTCATCGTCTAGTCTCTAAGTCACAAACATTCTTTTTTTGTCGAATGCGCAGCTCTTCGTCGTCGTTAAAATGCATTTCAATTTTAAACGGTTATTCGGTTCGTACCGCACCCAAGTTTTTTTCTGAGAACAGTTCTTAAATCTTTCAGTTCTTCGAATTATTTTTCTATAACTTATTCCAGGATTTAAAGTAATTTCTTACTTTGTGATTTTGCATTAAATATTTAAACGAATTGTGCTACAACTACAAACTCCCCTCCCGTCATCCCATGTTTCAACATACTTTTTATATACTTTGTTTTTTTTTTTTTTTTGTTTTTTTTTTCAACAAAGTAGCATTATAATTAATTAATCACTCAATATTTGTACAGCCGCGGCCACTTTCTTTTTTTGTCGCTTTCAAGTGAAATGTTTAATTCTCAAAAAGCCATTCTTTGCGGTTACTTTTGAAAAGGCCTATCAAAATATTTAATCTGTTCTCTTTACTTACGCTGATATTTAATCAATACCCCCCACTGATGGCTTACCAGCTAATTATGGCTGCTCAGTGCAACTGTCTTACAAAAAACCACAAAATGTTATTACCGGACTTCGATGATGGCAGAGAGGTTCATTAACCTATCTTTTACGCCTCACTTTAATTACTTTTAAGTATCGAATATACTTCCTCATCGTTTGGGCAGAATGTCCGGAATGTCCCAAGCCCCTTCAATCAACTCTTCCTCCTCCTCTTCCTCCAACTCTTTGGAAAAATGGAAGCAGTGGCAACTGTAGGACAAAGAAATGCTGGGAAATTCTCTTATTAATTTTGCTGGCGTCCCGCAAGATGGGGGAATAAAAATCAATAACAACAATTAATTACACAACTATCCAACCTTTGTACACCACAGCCATTAGTTGTTGGTTTGATTAATTAGTACAAAAACAAAGAAGAGAAGACGAAGTAAAAGTAGCACAGAAGAAACTTGACTTGACGGCTAAAGAAAAATTCAGACAGTTTTTCTCCAACCACCCCAAAAACCACAAGAAATAACCATTTGACGGCCAACACGAAGAAAAACTTATGGGCGGCCCACAACTCCCTCAACAATTAGTCATTAATGATGATCAAAGATAACACATTTGTGGCCATTAAACTATTGTGGAATATGGGCTAGTCGACACGTTTGCCACAGTTGGAACAAGCGACAGGCTGTCTAGCAGATATTCAAGTTTGAAGGCAATTGACATGATAATCCTTATGTATTGAAGACATTCCTCCTCGGGTTGAATGAACATTTAAGAGCTTAAATTACATTAAAGGTTTTGATAAAATAATTTTTCTGCACTCGTTGTACCCAAAAAAAAAAATTAATGAAAATATTCGAATCGCTGGCTATAGGTTTGAATTTATTAAGAAATGTATACATATACAATGTATCCTCTATTAATCGACCATGGGGTTCATACCATCCGCCATAGTATGAGTTTTTCATTCCGACTGTAATTTCCCGATTTTTTTTAATTTTTAATATATATTCTTGAACGGCATAATATTGTGTGCCAATCAAGCTATGTCCGGCCGTCTGTCTGTTTTTCTGCAGAAACCTCTCGTAAACTTTAGTTAGATATAAATTAGGTACGTAATAATTTTGGTATTTGGTATGGCTCATATAAGTCCATGTTGTGGGCCATCGGTATGATTTAAGACGTTTTTATACCCTCCACCGTGGTATAGAAGGTGTATTAAGTTTGTCAATCCGTTTGTAACAGTTCGAAATATACATTTTAGACCCCACAAAGTATATATATCCTTGATCAGCATAATATTCTATGTCGATTTATGTCCGTCCATCTGTCCGTCTGTTGAAACCACTCTAGCTTCCAAAATTTTACTCAAATGTATGTTATGTCTACAGGACTATTGGTATTGAAAACGGGCCATGTAGGTCCACGTTTTGGTATAGCCTCCATTTAATGGTACATCCCTATTTTCGGTATTTTGGTGATTTAAGCGACATTATTCACCGGAAATGTTTCAAATTTGGAGTTCGTAATGGATACTTCAGCCTATGACAGTAAATTATCCGAATTTTTTTTCAAGTTTCGCATTTGAATATTGTAATGGCATTTGACAAAAGTTGCCTATGCAGATCCACGTCGTCGTATAGACCCTGATATAACGGCTACATTCGGTATTTTTTCGAATTAAACAGAAATTTTAACAAATTTTATTTTTTTGAAAATTGCAAATTCGTTCCAAATGTTTCGGTCCGGCCGAACTTACAGCTTGTTTTAGATGTACCTCCATCTATAACAGAAAATTGCTTAACCAAGTTCATATCTTGGTATATACCTATATACATCATACAGAAATATACAGCAAAATATTATCTAATGATCATCCTCCCTGTCCTTAACTCTCTTCTCAAGCTAAATTCCGTGTCGATTGGTTTCAATTGTGTGATCAGGAAATTTTTCTGTTTTCGAAACCCCAAATATTTTGCGATCATCTCTAAAAGCAAGAGGCACCTTATTTAGACTCATATATCTGATTTGTATGTCAACGATATTTGGCTATATTCGTCAACGAGATCAGCATAAAAACCAGAAGTTCGCCTCTAGTGTATTTTGGATTTCGCCTGAAAGTTATTTTCAGCTGTTAAAATAATTCCAGTGACACCTCATCAAGGGTACAAAAGCATTCTGGTGGATGGAAGAAAACAGCAACATCAGCAGAAATGGTTCGAAAAGTAAAGAAGCGACTTAATCGAAAACCCGCTTCACAGTGGCCGAAAAATGGCTCGTAAGCCGAACATATCGCAATATTCCATTCGGCAAATATTGAAAAGCCATTGAAATTCCAAAAAGTGCAAGAACTTATACCGCAACAGAAAGAAAATAAACTCAAATAAGCTAAAGAGTTCCTTCGCTTGGCCGAAAGTGGTGAACTGACGAATTTGGTTTTCTCCGATGAGAAAACATTCGTTGTCCAGCAGTTTGTAAACAAAATGATCGTGTTTACTTGCCAAAGATGTCAGCTGAAAATGTGCACCTTCGGTTGACCACCAGAACTCAAGGGCCGGCCGTGGTGATGGTGTGGGCCGTCATAACAGCCGATGGTCGATTTCCGCTGGTATTAATCGACCGTGGCATCAGAATAAATGGCGAAAGCCTTGGGCATACAAGCATTTTGGCAGCAGATCTTGGACATTTCAACAGGTTTCAGCACGCGCCACCCAAGAATGGTTTCAAAATGAGGTTCCTCGCTTAATTTCCAGCGCACAATGGTCACCAAAATCTCCGAATACCAATCCATTATACTATTGTGTCTGGAGAATTTTGGAAAGCAAGGTTGGCACTAAAAAATACCAAATTGTCGATCACCTCAAGCTAGCGCTTCGCCGGGCAACATTCGCGCAGCGTGTGACGGTTTAATTGGCAGTTTGAAAGCCATAATTCGTGCCAGAGGTGACCAATTTGAACAAATCTAAACTTATTCTAAAATTTGATGCTATTTCCGACATTTTTAGCTTTCATTCAATAAAATTTAAAAAAAATATATACAGGGTTGTCCATATTCGACTCTTTGGGCCCATTCCAATCGACGAGGCTTGTCCGCAGGCAACATTCTTTGCGTCAATTGAATTTTGTACGGGAACAAATGCAAATCAATGCGAATAATCCGTGGTAAAGTGGACCGAGCCATGCCCAACTGCTGAGAACGGCGTTTTTGGGATGTTCTTGGGCACCTCTCAACACTGGCTCGTACGGCAGCGATATTCTCGGCCGATCGCCTTGGTCGACTTTTGTATGGCCTCTTCGGATTAGAAAGAGCCTTACCAGTCGAAAATTGTTTCGTATAAACGCTTAATGGTGTTCTTAGAAGGCGCACCTCTCACATTTTTTAATGTTTTAAAAGCACGTTGAGTTTTCACGATTGACTTCTTCTGTTGAATGTAAATGTCAACTATTTCAGAGCGCTCGCGTGGCGTGTATTGGTTCATGGTAAAAATCTGCTTGGACTGACGCTTCAAACGCGGTATGTCATTAAACGATTTGACATCTCTGTCAAAAGTTATGGCGTTGCCAGATGGGTCCGTTGAATATGGGCAACCCTGTATAAAAATTATGGCGTTTGACTTTGTTGTATTTTTTTTATCTCCCCCTGTATATTCTTCATCCGATTTGGTCGTTAAGTCCCTCACATTTGTAAGAGGCACTTATCAACAATGATATTTGTTACTAGATATCTCATAGTGTTTAGAAATACCTTTGCCAAATTTTATCGAGCTCGCTTCAGATCAGGATTTAGCTTCCATATAGATCTTCGGCCGATTTTAGTTTCATTGTGAGCCGAATGTGTTATTTTCGTCCAAATAGAGTATTTTTGGCACATACGACCCAAGGGCGTTACTAAGGAATACAAATTTTCTTATCTCGAGTCGGTTATTTTTTTACTCAGAATCCGACTCCGGCAGAATAGACCGAATCCGGCTCATTTGACTCTGACTTCGTAATTCTGTTAAAAAAGTCAAGTCAAAATGTCCAAAATTAGACTATACTGTCCATATCTATACCAACATCTCCAGTTTTACCACCAAACATAAGCCGATATACTCCACAAGAATAGGTGCAATTGAAGCACATTCTCGACTCATTGTTTCAACCAGCTTAATGTCTTTAAATGCCAACGAATCACACCCCCTTCACCCAGTTACCAATCAAAGTGATTCGAAGCACTTCTCAAGATTTTCCCACATTTCCAACAACCGAAATAGTCCAAAGGCAATGACTCACCATTTGTGGCAATTTCGAATAGTTAGTGTCCAATTGTCAAATTTAGATACGCTAATGGCACACTAGCAATGCCTTCCCCTGTTTCGGCCTCACAATGATGATGACGATAATGATGATGATGATAACTTCATTTTTCGAGTTATCGCATTTATTGACCCGCCACCGCCGCTGCCACCGTCACCGTCATCTTCTTTTCGTTTCCCTATATAAGTAGCGTGACAGAGAAATTTTAGCTTCACTCAGTTCATCACGGTCGAATGGATTAATGTGAGAAGCGTGAGATGTGGGAAAACCCAATGCAAAGGAAAAAGTGCAGAGCAAAATAAAACGAACAAGAGGGCCAGACAACAAGTGCCAATATCCAATTGCACTTGTCGTAGAAAATTGAAAGGAAAAAATTTTAATTTATTACACCACGAAAATCCATCTCGAATTCTTTTTTTTCGACTTTCTCTTGGAGTTTTCTAAGGAGTCAATTCCATCGATAAGATTGCCGGCAAGGTATGCAGTATGTGTGTTGTTACATCTTTGAAAGGTGGTGGAGGATTTTCCAACCTAAAAAGGAAATGAAGAAAAATCAATGAAAGAATTATTGTTTCGTGTGTTTGGTTGGATGGCTGAGTGGAATTTTACTCAAACATCTTGCAGTGGATTTGAGGATACTTAAGGGTATTTTTGTTTATTTCCAAACAGCTTTACTTGCTTGCATGCGTTCTGGGTTTTGGCAGGAAATCAACCAAGCAACCAAACCAGCAGCATATGTTCCCTTTTTTTCTCTCTCCTTGAGTATCAGGTGTTTCTGTGTTTTTATGTGTTGGCACTCCTTCAAAAAAGCAGATTGTTTCTTCTTTTTTATTTTTCTGTTCTGTTCTTAGATTTCACCCAAAAAAAACCTAATTCGTAACAGGTTTCACTTTTTAATTTCCAACCACATGGGTTTTTGCTTCGCTCCTGAATACAAGTTATCTTCCATTTCTTTTTCATAAAATCTAATCAAGCCATTAAGGTGTTTAATTTAAAATTAAACCTCATCTAACAGGTGTTGGGAATGGATGATCTCGAGATGTTAGTGTAGGTATATGCATGTATGTATGCAGATATTACCCTGATGACTGCAAGATACGTGCTCTTGGCTACAGTTGGAAAAATTTAATTGGTGATAATCGATTTTTGAGTACATGGATTGGATTTCGGGATAGAGTTTTTGCGATAAAAATAAAGAAATGATGAGTTTTTTTTAGTGTGTGAAGAGGATTAATCGACCATTTCTACTTTCACTCTCTATGTCCGGCACATCTAGAAAAAAATTGTAATTTTTTATCCGAAAGTGAAAGTAAAGGATTATCTAAAACTTTAAAAATTAATGAGAGATTTAATCTCACGACCTTATCAATAAATTTATCATTTATTTTTAAAGGCTTCTGAAGGACGCTAATCAATCGTAGCTTAAAGGGTATTTACAAAGAGGAATAAAAGGACTGCATATAAAACATTGACACATTCCATGAAAAATTTTAATACCCTACACCACATAGTTGTAAGGGTATTATGTCTTTGTGCATCTTTTTCTTACATGGAGAAGGATAGAGATAGACCCATAGTTACTTTTGAGGATCTTCCTAAAATCACTTTCATGAGTCGATTTATGCATGCCAGTGCATCCGTCCGCTTGTCCATGTATTTTTGTGAACAAAATGCATCTCTTATCCGATTAATATGAAATTTTCCAAACCATATTTGTTTGGCCCTAGGACTAATCCAATTAAAATTCGTGAGAATCGTTTCAAATTTAGATATAGCTCCCATATATACCTTCAAGCAATTTCGGGTTAAATGTGCATCAAATGACAAATTACCTGAATTTTGCACATCCGACAAAACACTGTCGAGAAACAAGTCCCTCAAATTTAGAGACAATTGGTTTAGACATAGGTATATCTACCAAATATATATTTTATCCGATTTGGGGTGTTAAGTCCCTCCCACGCGTAAAATGCACTCCACGACTATGATTTATGATTCCAGATATCAGATATAGTCCAGAAATACTTTTGCCAAATTTTATCGAGATCAGATCAGATTTGAATATAGCTCCCATATATATCGTTGTCTGATATCAGGTTTGATGTGCACCAAATGGATAATATCAACCCAAATGGACTGAGTTTTGGCAATTCCGACTGAATTCATCCCAGAAAATAATACTTCAAATTTGGAAATCGATTCAGATATATCTATAGTTGCCATATATATGGTTTATCCGATTTAGGGTTTAAAGCCCCTTACTTGCGTAATATGCTCTCCACAACAATGATCTTTGGTACCAGATAACTTATGGAGCTTGAAATTATTTCTGTAAAATTTTATCGAGATGGGATTAGAATAGGATACAGCTCTTATACATAGCTTTATCCGATATCAGGTCTATTACCCACCAAATGGCTAATGTCAGAACAAATGGACTGAATTTTGGCAATTCCGACTGAATTAAGATATACCCATAGCTCCATATGTATGTATTTTATCCGATTTGGCGTTTAAAATTCCTCACATACATAATATGCTCTCCACGACAATAATCTTTCGTACCAGATATCAGATACAGCTCAGTGTTTAAAATTTTGTCAATATTAGTTCAGATTTGGATGTAGCTCTCATATATATCTTTATCCGATTTCAGGTTTACCAAATGGCCAATATCAGCTCAAATGGACTGAATTTTGGAATCCAGCCTTAAAGCAAATGTTTCAAATTTTAGTTAAAATCGGTTCAGATATAGCTATAACTCCCATATATATCTTTATCCGATGTCCGGTTTACCAAATTACCAATATCAGCTCAAATGGACAGAAACTTTGGTGAAAATGGGTTCAGATATAGCTATAGCTTGCATATATATGCTTTATCCGATTTGGTGTTAAGGTCTTTAAACTTCGCACATTGCCAAATTTGGCTAATTTCTGTTTCGATTTAGCTATAGCTGACATAGCTTTCGAAGGAAATACATGTAGGTTTATGAAATTTTACTCAATTTTTAACCAGAAGACAGAAAGATCCATGCGATGAACTGCCTATATAGACATTTTTACTATAGGTCTTATATAATGGTATCTCCGGTTTTCGAAATTTTGACATTATTATCATTATTTAATATTTTTATTTAAAATGTTGGATATAAAATTAGTATGGCTACCAAACTCTCCATAAGGCCCAGGTCAAGGAGGATCTTCAGCACTCCTTTTCATTCCCTATAAGTAGACTTGTGAGGAGACTTCTGGTCTCATAAGAGGCGGCAATCTTGTCCCCTAAATTAGAGTAAATAAATTCACTGTGCGTGTACAACAAATGTGTTTTTTTTTTTTTTTTGTCGCTATTTTAAAGTTTCTCGGAGAAGCTATCATCTAATCTCACCTATGTAAAAACCTACTGGTTTCCTATGAGGAGTCTTTCTGGTCGCCAATGAGGAGACTTTCTTGTTTCTTGTGAGAAGACCTTTAAGTCTCTTGTGAGAAGACCTTCAAATCTCCTGTGGGGAGATCTTCAAGCGTCCTATGAGGAGATATTTTGTTCCCCTGGAAGGAGATCTTTAGTGCTATGAGTAGGCCTTCTAGGTTTATTCTATGTGGAGAATGTTTGATCTCCAGTGTTGATAATATTATAAGAATTTCTCCTTGCCTTTAAGGAGATCTTTAGGTCTATTTGTAGGAGACTTTCATATCTACAATGGGGAGGCCTTCTAGTATCGGAAGGTCTTTAATGTTCTCCTATGAGGAGACCTTTTGATTTCCAGAGAGGAGACTTTCTGATCATCTATGTAGTGACTTGTGGTCTTTTATCAGGAAACTTTTTGGAGTACCTTGATGAGACTTCTGGTTTTCTCTAAGTTGACCTTCTGGTCTCCTATGAGCATACCTTTCTATGCCCTATGTGAAGAGCTTGTATTCTCCTATATGCAGATTTATAGTCTCTTATATGGAGTCTTTGTGGTTTCCCATGTTGAAACCTTCAGGTCTTCTATGTGGAGGTCTTCTAGTATCCTCTGAGGAGAATTTCTGGTTGCATATGAGAATAATTTCATGTTTCCTATCAGGAGAGCTTTAAGTTCAATGTGAGGCGATCTTTTACTACAAGAAGAAGGAGCATGCCAAGGAGCATTCTGGTCTCCTGTGCAATAAGAAGGCCTTTTATCCTCATGTAAAGAAAACTTCAGGTCTTTGTTGAATATACCAGTGAGACTTCTACTCCCTTGTGAACTTTTAAACACCTTCCAGTCCAATGAAGAGACTTGTTGATGTCCAATGAAGATACCTGTTACCAAGCTTTTTGGTTTCCGATGAACCCCTTCCTGTATGAGGAGATCTTCTAGTTGGCTAAATGGAGACCTAATTGTGTCTTGTAAAAGCACCATATGGCCAAATCCGGGAGCTCTCCTTTTCGGAGACGTTTTTTATCAGATGACGTCCTGGTGTCCTGTGATGAGAAATTGTGATCCCACACAACATGGGAGATCCTTTGTTCTTCTACAAATATACTTTCTGCTCTTCTATTTGGAGACCTTCTGAACCTCAATAAGGATGTCTACTGGGTCTTCTCTACCAAGGCTTTCTAGTTTTCTATTCTAAAATCTTTTCTGTTTTCTATACTAAGATGGTTTCGGTTTTCTAAACGAAGGTCAGTTTAGTCTTCGACCTTCTGGTCTTTTATGCGAAGACTTTCTTCTTCTCTGTAAAGGCCTACCTTTAATACGAAGTTCTCCCTTTCTCCTCTTTTATATGAGATCTTCCTGAAAGTCGAATGGGCTTCCATAAAATATTTTACCGATCTTCTATAAATTTTATTTCTAATGAAATTAAGTCCTTATGCTCTCGTTTATTAAATGTCCTTGTTGTTTGCTTCCAGATCAGGTCTTGATATAGAATTTCCTCTATTCTAACGCGGAAAGCCTTCTATAAAAAAGACCTCCTGTGTTTCAATAAACGGTTCTTCTATAAGAAAACCTTCTGGCGTTAGTGGGTAGACTTTATGTCTTTTATAAGAAGACCTTTTAGACTTGTAGGTCTGCTATTGGACGATATTCTTTAAAGAACCGGCTATCGTGCTCAAAGGGCCTAGAATCTAAAACTTACATAAGTTAGTGAGCTTATCTTAACTCATGATTAATATGTTCAGGATCAACAATTTAAATTTGAATTACCATGTCGAAGGGCCGTAAGCAGTTTTCAAATATTCCTGGTTAGTTGAAATACCTAATATTAAATACCTAATCTGCTCCCAAATACATAACCTCATTAAAATGACCCTGAGAAGACAGCACCACAAAATCCATTTAATTTTCAATACTTTCCCATCATAATACTTAATTGATGCTCCACGGGCACATGTTCTTAACCAGTTGATTGTTCAGACTACAAAAAAATTTTCAACAGGAAGAGATTAATTACATATGGCTTACGTTGGCCAATTTATCAGATTCCAGTTAAATGAATTCGCTCCTTATCAAATTTAATCCTTTGCCGGTGTTATTGCTTTTTTTGGTTCCCTCGTCCAATTCTAAAGAATCAAAAGTGTCTGTTTTCACTTTCATTTTTTGCACACGTTTTTTTTTCAAGACAGGACAAAGAAAGGAAGCAAAAAATAATGGAAGCAACAAAAAAATGAGAAGGAAAGTTATTAACAACTGTTGCTACCGTCTTGCGTTTTAATGGCTGGTTGGATGGCTGGCTGACTGACAAAACACTGATCAGCGTTTCCTTTACGGCGGCAACACTCACTCATCCGCTATTGTTTCTGGGTAAGCATTTAATGCAAAAATGAAAAATGAAAGATTAGCGCACCGCGTAATATGACTTCATCGGCAGCATAGCGTCACAGATTCTTAAAGTATTAAAGAATTACTCAAAAAAACGACATGCGAACATGAGGCATAAAAATGTGAAGCATACATTTATACATACATTGATACCCATAAGCAACCAGTGATTTCAGTAGGAGTGTAGGCGGCTGCAGGGTTTGTCACGGGTGTCTACAATGGCAACACCACAAAAAAGTGAAATTATTTTAAAACCATAAAATACCAACTTGGGGACTCATTCATGTGCCTTTTGCATTTTGTTTCTCATTTCAGTCTCCGGAGAGATATTTCATACTAAATGCGAACTGAACGGGACAAAGCTGTGAAATATCAGGGAGAAGAAGAAGGAAGACAAGCAAAAACACCATAAACTGGAATTGAATACTTTTTTTTCGATGTGGAAGTGGAAGAGGTGGCGCGGGTCAAAGTACAAGAGTCAGTCACCATGCCTTATATTCAATGATGGTAAGTACAAAAAAACAACAACAACAGCAATAAGAGCAACATCAGTAATAAAAAACGAAGAACAACAAAAATACAAACATAAACCATAACCCCAGACACAGATGTCTTCCTTACGGGAGCCGAAACAATGCAACCTGGCAACCAGTCATCAACAACCACCATCCAGACATTCAATACAACAGCAAACAAATGAGACAGACGACACATCCAAAAGATGTGTCGTCTGTCTTTTTATTTTGAGTGTTTTTATTTTGAGTGTTGATAACGATGATCGGAGCACAAAAGGTGACCAATATTGAATTATATCTTTAATTGTTCAGGAGGGGCAGATGTTTTTGCTTTTTACTTCAAAATTAAAATTTTAATAGAACGGACATCATATTTTGATGAATTATGCGATCCGATTTTTTGATAAAGGAATTACTTATCCAAACTCGTAGGGAGCGGAAAAAAGTCTGACAGTGCAAACTAAATAGTGTCATACATCCCCCTAGACAGATAAAAGTATTGAAAATTGTGTCCCTTTGCGGACGAGGTACCAGAAGAGGCTCGCAGATATATTTCATCTTCACAGCAGATATTGCTTTAAGAAAAATGTTTGTATGTGTGAAATTTGAAGAGAGTTGGATGCTTGTTTCGATTTCTTTGAGCGTTTTGTTTTTCAAAATCTTGATCCCTATGTGGATGAGGTACCAGAAGAATACGACCGATCTTTATAATAGATCTTATGTTGATGGAAATATTTTGAGATGTGCCAAGTCTGAATGGAATCGGATGTTAATTACGCGTTTTAAGAGCTTCAAGGATATTCAATATTTTACGCCTTTGTGGGGAGGTACCAGAAGGATTGGACCGATATATCCCATCTTTACAGCAGATATTGTGTTAGTAAAAATACTGGGATGTGTGAAATATAAAGAGAGTTTGATGCTTATTTCGGATTTTATAAACGTTTTGAATATTCAAAACTTTGACCCTTTGTGGGGGAGATACCAGAAGGAATGGTTCAATCTCTACCATCATTATAAAGGATTTTGTGATGATGGAAATGTTGAAATGTGCCAAGTCTGAATAGAATCGAATTATAATTTCGTGTTTTTTGAGCTTCATGGATATTCAAAAGTTTGCCCCCATTGCGGGCGAGGTACCAGAAGGAGTGAACGGATATATTCCATCTTCACACCAGACCTTAGGCTTATAAAAATATTTTAATGTAATCCGTCTCTTACATCACATTTTATTAGAGTTATAATTTTCAAAATGTTTACCCTTTGTGGGGGAGGTACTTCATGGAGTGGGCCGATATTGTCCATTTTCGCACCTGATTAATACTAGGAATACTAGGATATGCAAAGTTCGAGCAAAAAAGCATTATCCTTTTTCTTTCTGGGCACTAAAACATTTTTTTTCTTTGAAAATTTCGACCTCTTGTGGGAGAGGTACCAGAAGGAGTGAACCGATATTGTCCATCTCGGAACGGGATCTATGTTTGATAATAAACTTTACGTTGTACCAAGTACTGCTAAATATTTTGCGATCAGAACATTGTTGGCATGTTTGTTCGGAATACCGTAGTATTTTGCTGTTGCAATAATAGTTAGGCTTAATCCCATTATTGTTGTTTTCTCGAAAACAACGATTGTTTCGTAGTGGAGAGAGATGAAAACGTTTCCCCTTCTGAACTTAACCCCATCTCCCTGCAAATCTATCTATCTCGTACCGTTGCTCGTTACCCTGATACTGGTGACGTAGCCCGACGTCACGGAAGTGGTAGGAAGAAAACAGCAACATCAGCAGAAACGGTTCGAAAAGTAAAGAAGCGACATGATCGAAACCCGCGTCGAAGTGGCCGAAAAATGGCTAGTGGGCTGAACATATCGCAATATTCCATTCGGCAAATATTGAAAAAATGAGCTCGGGGTAAAGCCAATGAAATTTCAATAAATGGAAGAACCTACACCGTAACAGAAAGCAAAAAGACTCAAAAGAGCTAAAGAGTTGCTTCGCTTATCGGAAAGTGGTGAACTTCCGAATTTGGTTTTCTCCGATGAAAAAGCATACGATGTCCAGAAGTTTTTAATAAAAAAAAATGATCGAGTTTATTTCCCTGGAAAGAGGTCAGCTGAAAATGTACACCTTCGGTTGGCCACCAAAACTCAAGACCCGGCTATGCTGATTGTGTGGGCCGCCATAACAGCCGATAGTCGCTCTCTACTTGTATTAATCGACCGTGGCATCAGAATAAATGCCGAATATTATCGCGAAAATATTGTGGAGGGTGTATTAAAGCCTTGGACACGCAAACATTTTGGCCGCAGACAACAGGACTCAGCACCATTGCACTCAACACACGCAACCCAATAATGGTTACTAAATGAGGTTTCTCGCTTCATTTCCAGCACACAATGGCCACCAAAATCTGCCGATATCAATCCGTTGGACTATTGTGTCTGGAGTATTTTGGAAAGCAAGGTTGGGAGTAAAAAATACCAAAGTGTCGATCACTTCAAGCAAGCTCTTCGCCGAGAATGGGCCAAAATACCGCAGAGCAACATTTGGGCAGCGTGTGACGGTTTCATTGGCCGTTTGAAGGCCATAATTCGCGCCAAAGGTGCCCAATTCGAACAAATCTAAACTTTTTCTAAAATAAGATGCTATTTCCGACATTTTTTGCTTCGATTAAATAAAATTAAAAAAAAAATAAATAAAGAGTAAGGAGTTTGACTTTATTGCAGTTTTTTCATCTCACCCTGTAGTGGGGAATTTTTTATTTAAAGGGGGTTTTATTAAAAATCCGGGTCGGATATTTCCACCCCGCAACACTTTTTGTTGATGGGTATTATAGGCTTTATTGGGCCAAAGATTATGAAAAATTTTGAAATACTGGCCCAAGACATAGCATTTTATCTAGGGATCTTCCCATCTCATCGAAGTGAGTCGATCTAGCAATGTGTGTCGTTCCTTCCGTATGAGTATTCAAAATAGTCCAGTATAATAATTTTTATATTAAAAATAAGTCGGACGTAATTTAAACAATCTTTAATTTTCTTCAAAAAATTGTTAAAATCATCAAATTTTCGTAAAAAAGCCACGCAATCATTCTTCTCTACTCTACACGTAGAGACAGTATCAGCGCACTGTTTCTGATGCATCTCCATTGGTCTTCTATGAAAAGAAGAACTACTTTTAGAGATAGGAGTCTCCGCAGGTCGTCTATCTAGGAGACCCTCTTTAGTTATTCTAAATTTAAATGGTCCATTGTGACTCCTCTAGAAATCGGGAACACTCTCGAGGTCTCGCTATTGCTCTTCTACGGACAGAAGGCTATTTCCTATAGATCGAAACCTCTCTATAAGCAGAAAATCGTCTTCAGGGCTGTTCTGTTGATTGAAGAACTAAGAAATATATTCTATACACACACACCTAAAAAACATTACAACCGAGTTTTCAAGCTAAGGAAAACATCAGGAAAAGATGGATTTTTCTTCCCCATAAATATTCGTTGCCCCGGAATTATACCAAAAAGCTACACACCTTGGTTTAGGTTTACAAAATGAAATTTAAATTTCTGAGTATGTAAAATATATTTTCTGTATTAGAACTTATTTTCAATTACTAAAAAAATTAATGTAAAACTAATTTTCATATTGTCCATTTAGCTAAATGCCATAAGAATATCGATTGAAATTTTTCGGCACAACTTACTACCTACATGACCTACCACCTGAATTATTAGTTTACAAAATTTACCTTTTTGTTATTATTTATTATTTTCGATATTCTGAAATTTATGAACACAAACTTCCCTTCCAATTAGATTAATATTACTTTAAACTACTCTCCCTGGGCACCATGTACGATGGTGCTATCGATATTGAACTGAAAATAAAAAAAATAAAAACATCTGTTCGAATTTTTATTACTTCATTATGTGTGTGTCCAGTTTCTTTTTTTTTTCAAGGAACCCAAACACTCACACATACTCCTATGCATACCTATACAAAAGAAATGACAGTAAATGATAACCTGGCTCTCGGTTTTTTTTTTTTTCATGGTGTGGTGTTGTGTGACGTACAGACACCAAAGGACATTCGCTAAAGGTACATCCAAAAGTACACACAGCCGTCATACACATCATCAGTGTCGTCGTCGCGAACAACATCTAGCCAAGCTGGCAGCCAGCACACACAGAGAACACACCTTATTAAAATACAGCAATAACTTGTCCTGCAACCTGTAAACAATATTAGCCACTGGCTCCAGGATATCCAGTAGACACTCAGATACACACAAACTAGCAAACAGACATTGCACATCAATGCCAAAAACAAAACAGCAGGACTATCGTCAAAGCAACCAACCGAAAACATCGTCCGCCACCGCTACATGTTTTTTTTTTTAAAAAGGAACGTGGAACGCCACCAAATTGTGATACTAACGAAAAAGGATGGCAAAGGCGAAAAGTGGAGTGATGCACAGTGAGGCGTTTTTAGATGGGGTGCTTATAAAGGACTTTTTTGGATAGATCGAAAATCATTTATGTACAGAACACCATCTATATGTCCTCTGTGAACCAATTGACTTGGAAGGTCCATAGACAGAAGACCGTCCATAGGTTTTCCATAGACAGAAGACCTACTGTGGGTCCTTTATAGAGAGAGGAGACCATCTACAGACGGATACCTTTCAATGTTAAGGTCTTCTATAGACAGACGGCCTTCTGCAGGTTTTCTATTGACAGAAAGACCTTCTATAGGTCTTCTAGGTGCAGAAGGCCCCTACAAGATATTTAAAACAGATGACCTTCAATAGACTTCTACGGTGAGAAGACATTGTATTGGGTTTCTATAGGGAGAACCCCGGCTATCGGTCTTCCTTATATATACAGAAGACCTTCTACAGGTCTTCCATAAACAGAAGACTTTCTCTACGTCTTCTATAGGCAGAAGACCTTGTATGGGTCTTCTGTAGACAGAGACCTTCTATAGGTCTTCTACAGACGGAAGACCTTTTACAGCTTTTCTCTAGACATAAGACCTTCTATAGGCAGAAGACCTTCTATAGGTCTTCTGTACACCTTTTACAGATCTTCTATAAAAAGAACACTTTCTATAAGACTTTCTATAGAAAGAAGACCCTTTATAGGTCTTCTGTAGACAAAAGTCCTTCTATTGGTCTTCTACAGATGGAAGACCTTCTATAGGTATTCTATAGACAGAAGATCTTATATAAATCTTCTTTATACAGATGTCCTTAGACAGATGTCATTAGAGGTCTGCTATAGACAGAAGAACTTATTTAGGTCTTTTATAGACAGAAGAATTTCTATGGGTCTTCCGTAGACGGAAGATCTTGTATAGACCTTTTATAGGTCTTCTGTAGACAAAGCAACTTTTACAGTTCTTCTATAGACACCTTTAGTAAGTCTTCTATAGACATACCTTTTATAGGTTCTCTATAGACAGAAAACCTTCTACAGGCCTTCTACAGTCAGAGGACATTTTATATGTCTTATATAGGCACAAAATCTTTTACAGGTCTTGTGTACACGTTTTATAGGTCTTCTATAGACAGAAGATTTTTATACGTCTTCTGTACCCAGAGAACCTTTAATAGGTGTCCTCCAGACAGACAGTACAGGACTTTCTGTAGGTTTCTACAGACAGAAGACCTTCTAAAAATCTTCTATAGACAGAAGATCTTTTATAGGTCTTCTGTACACCTTTTACAGATCTTCTATAGAAATAAGACCTTCTATAGACAGAAGACCTTCTATAAGTCTTCTATAGACAGAAGTCCTTTTAGAGGTCTACTATAGACAGAAGAACTTCTTTATGTCTTTTATTGACAGAAGATTTTCTGCAGCTCTTCTATTGTTAGAGGACTTTTTATAGGTCTTCTTTAGACAGATCTTTTATAAATCTTCTGGAGGACCTTTTTATGTCTTCTGCAGATAGAAAATCTTTTACAGGACTTCTGTAGACATTTTATAGATCTTCTTTAGGCAGAATACCTTTTTAGGTCTTCTTTAGACAGACTTTTATAGGTCCTCTATAGACAGAAGAAGACCCTCTGTAGAAGACCACAAGATAGACAAACTGTCCTCTATATGTCTTTTATAGACAGCAGACCTTCTATACGTTGTTACAGACAGAAAACCTTTATATTGGTCCTCTATAGACAGAAGATTTTCTATAGGTCTTATACAGAGAGAACACGTTCCATAGGTCTTCGGTAGACAGAAGTCCTTTTATTGGTCTTTTATAGACAGACCTTTTATTGGTCCTCTATAGACAGAAGCCTTTCTCTGGCTCTTCTATAGACATAACACCTCCCATTGGCCTTCTGTAGACAGAGGACCTCCTACAGATCATTTATAGACTTCATACTCTACATCCCTTAATTTTAGAAAATTATTAGCAACTTTTTCCGAACACTGTGCGACGGTGATGATGACGATGATGTACACCAAAAGTAAACACATGTGACACTACAACTAGCACGGATGAGTGATAAAACTAACAACAACAACGACCAAACAACTGCTTATGAACTTCCAGGAACTATATTGGTCACTCAGCTCTGTTTGTTTTTTGGATAGAGAAATAAATGTGTGTGTGTAAGGACATTCACGATGTGACAATATTTCAGGTAAATAGTGGTGGAGTATTAAAATAAGCTCTATTTTTGGGAATAAAATTCGTGAAGCTGTTGCGAGGGTGATTAATGTCCATATGAATTTTGATGGGTCAGAAATGGTGTAAAATGGAACAGGGAGCAATGTCTCATGTAGAAACACCTACCTCCTGTGATATATTGCATTCATAGAAAAATTAGATGAATGGATTTAAATATGTCATGGACGCATTCCTCACCCTCCGATACTTTTGAAGCCTCAGAATGGTATAATTTTCTTACATTGTCATATTATATGATCCTCTTGTGTTGAAGGCATCATCCCACATCCTATTTCTTTAGAGGTTTGTTATGTTGAGGCACTTTTTCGTATTTTCTCATTAAATTTTCATTACCGCCACACGTGTGCGATCATCCAAATTAATGGTAACACAATTAGGGGCTAACAACCGTATCCTTTTGTAAATTTAATTTTTTTTTCACAATTTCTATTTGATTTCTCAATTATAACACCAACTAAAACAGCTGTCAATAAAAAGGGCGGCTCACACACACGAGCGCACTTCATTTACCTGACCTCACCAACAGCATTTGCTTTTGTTTCTTATTTTTGTTGTGGAAACTAACAATACAGTTTGACTCTCGAGCCAAAGGTGATTGTAAAACAATGCAAAGGTCAAATGCATTTTTATACCCGTGGCAAAACAATAGATATCCGATTCAAGGCGATGGCTGCCTCCATTGTTTTTCCATTGTATGGTCAATTGATTGAGGTGGGATTAATTTTATTGTTATATATAAAATGCCAACAATTTATAATATTTTAACAAACCTTAGGCCGATTTCGAAAATCGACCGACTTCTTATGGTACCACTAAGTTCAAAATTTATATAAAAATTTACATACCGAACTTGGCAATCCAAGCTTGTGGCTCTGATGGTCCTTGAAAAATTATATTTAAAAAATCCAGGGTTGTGGCTCTGATGGTCCTTGAAAAATATATTTAAAAAATCCAGGGTTGTGGCTCTGATGGTCCCTGAAAAATATATTTAAAAAATCCAGGGTTGTGGCTCTGATGGCCCTTGAAAAATTATATTTAAAAAATCCACGCTTATGGCTCTAATGGCCCTTGAAAAAATATATTTAAAAAATCCATGCTTATGGCTCTGATGGTCCTTAAAAAATTATATTTGAAATATATAAGCTTATGGCTCGGATGGTCGTTAAAAAATATTTTTAAAAAATCCACGCTTATGGCTCTAATGGTCCTTGAAAAAATATATCTAAAAAATCCACGCTTATGGCTCTAATGGTCCTTGAAAAAATATATCTAAAAAATCCAAGCTTATGGCTCGGATGGTCGTTAAAAAAAAAATATTTTTAAAAAATCCATGCTTATGTCTCGGATGGTCCTTAAAAATTACATTTGAAAAATCCACTCTTATGGCTCTGATCCTTGAAAAAATATATTTAAAAAATCCACGCTTACAGCTCTAATGGTCCTTGAAAAATATATTTAAAAAATCCACGCTTATGGCTCTGATGGTCCTTGAAAAATATGACCAAAAACTCCTTGAAAAAATACATTTAAAACATCCACGCGTATGGCTCTGATGGTCCATGAAAAAATATATCTAAAAAATCCACACTTATGGCTATGATGGTCCTTGAAAAAATATATCAAAAAAATCCAAGCTTATGGCTCTGATGGTCCTTGGAAAAAATATATCTAAAAAATTAACGCTTATGGCTCTGATGGTCCTTGAAAAAATATATCTAAACAATCCACGCTTATGGTTTTGATGGTCCTTGGAAACATATTTAAAAAAAAAATCACGCTTATGGCTCTGATGGTCCTTGGAAACATATTTAAAAAAAAATCACGCTTATGGCTCTGATAGTCCTTGGAAACATATTTAAAAAACAACACGCTTATGGCTCTGATGGTCCTTGAAAAAACATATCTAAACAATCCACGCTTATGGTTTTGATGGTCCTTGGAAACATATTTAAAAAAAAATCACGCTTATGGCTCTGATGGTCCTTGAAAAAAATATATCTAAAAAATCCACGCTTATGGCTCTGATGGTCCTTGAAAAAAAATATATCTAAAAAATCCACGCTTATGGCTCTGACGGTCCTTGAAAAAATATATCTAAAAAATCCACGCTTATGTCTCTGATGGTCTTTGAAAAAAATATTCTTTAAAAAATCCACGCTTATGTCTCTGATGGTCCTTGAAAAAATATATCTAAAAAATCCACGCTTATGGCTCTGATGGTCCTTGAAAAAATATATCCAAAAAATCCACGCTTATGGCTCTGATGGTCCTTGAAAAAATATATCTAAAAAGTTCACGCCTATGGGTCTGATGGTCCTTGAAAAAATATATCTAAAAAATCCACGCTTATGGCTCTGATGGTCCTTGAAAAAATATATCTAAAAAATCCACGCTTATGGCTCTGATGGTCCTTGAAAAAATATATCTAAAAAGTTCACGCCTATGGGTCTGATGGTCATTAAAAAAATATATCTAAAAAATCAACAATTACAGCTCTGATGGTCTTTAAAAAATATATCTAAAAAATCCACGCTTATGGCTCTGATGGTCCATGAAAAAATATATTTAAAAATCCACGCTTATGGCTCTGATGATCCATGAAAAAATATATTTAAAAAATCCACGCGTATGGCTCTGATGGTCCATGAAAAAATATATCTAAAAAATCCAAACTTATGGCTCTGATGGTCCTTGAAAAAATATATCTAAAAAATCCACGCTTATGGCTCTGATGGTCCTTGAAAAAATATATCTAAAAAATCAACGCTTATGGCTCTGATGGTCCTTGAAAAAATATATCTAAACAATCCTCGCTTATGGTTTTGATGGTCCTTGAAAACATATTTAAAAAAAAATCACGTTTATGGCTCTGATGGTCCTTGGAAACATATTTAAAAAAAAATCACGCTTATGGCTCTGATAGTCCTTGGAAACATATTTAAAAAACAACACGCTTATGGCTCTGATGGTCCTTGAAAAAATATATCTAAACAATCCACGCTTATGGTTTTGATGGTCATTGGAAACACATTAAAAAAAAAATCACGCTTATGGCTCTGATGGTCCTTGAAAAAAATATATCTAAAAAATCCACGCTTATGGATCTGACGGTCCTTGAAAAAATATATCTAAAAAATCCACGCTTATGTCTCTGATGGTCCTTGAAAAAAATATTCTTTAAAAAATCCACGCTTATGTCTCTGATGGTCCTTGAAAAAATATATCTAAAAAATCCACGCTTATGGCTCTGATGGTCCTTGAAAAAATATATCTAAAAAATCCAGGCTTATGTCTCTGATGGTCCTTGAAAAAATATTTTTAAAAAATCCACGCCTATGGCTCTGATGGTCCTTGAAAAAATATTTTTAAAAAATCCAGGGTTATAGCTCTGATGGCCCTTGAAAAAATATATCTAAAATATCCACAGTTACGGCTCTGATGGTCCTTAAAAAATATATCTGAAAAATCAACAGTTACAGCTCTGATGGTCTTTAAAAAATATATCTAAAAAATCCACAGTTGCAGCTCGGATGGTCGTTGAAAAATATATTAAAAAATCCTCGCTTATGGCTCTGATGTCGTTGAAAAAAAAATATTTAAAAAATTGAGGCTTATGGCTCTGATGGTCCTTGAAAAAATATATCTAAAAAATCCACGTTTATGGCTCTGATGGTCCTTGAAAAAATATATCTGAAAAATCCACGCTTATGGCTCTGATGGTCCTTGAAAATATGTTTACAAAATCCTCACTTATGGCTCTGAAGTTATTTAAAATATCCACGCTTATGGCTCTGATGGTCCTTGGAAACATATTGTTAAAAAATTCACGCTTATGGCTCTGATGGTCCTTGGAAACATATTTGTAAAAATTTACGCTTATGGCGCTGATGGTGTTTGGAAACATATTTTTTAAAAATTCACGGCTCTGATGGTCGTTGTAATAAAAAATATATATTTAAGAACTCCACGCTTATGGCTCTGATGGCCCTTGAAAAACTACTGCTAGAAAACTCATTGAGAAAAAAAATTTCCCAAAACTGCTAGCAATTACGAAACAAACAACAACAACCTCCAAAAGCCTTTTTGACTTTGTCCTCAATTCATTCAGATTTTCCTTGTTCTTATGACTTGTTGTGTGGCATCGACGACACTGCCATGGAGTATCATCCAAGACACACTTCAATTCTTTAGTCGAAAAGAATTTGTATCGACAAGTACACCATCATCGTCATCAGCATTGTCCTTGTCTACTCTTCTATCTACCTAGTTTTCGTTCTAACCAAGTCGAAGTGAATTGAACGTCGGGTTGAAAATGAAAACCACTTCAAATAAACAATGCCATAAAGTACTTAAGTCTGTAATGGGAATCTCTGTTTTGGCACCTAAATATGGATTAGTGTGGTGTTAAATTTACCGTAAAACTATTTTATGACACAAATTTTCCGTGGTTTTCTTCCCTATGGTGCCAGCTCCGCCCTTCTCGGATTACTGATTTTCTTAACAGATTCGTTGCCTGTTATAGTTATTATTGTTATTATTTGGTGTGATTGTTTTTCTTGGCTGGTTGGCTGGCTGGCTGACTGGGTGTCATTGTAACATTCCCACTCGACAAAGGTCGTAAAATCTTATTGTTTTTCTTTCAAATGATTGTTGTTGGTGTCGTTGTCGCTGTGGTTGATTTTTCCACTTTCGCCACATTCAATACACAGACGACGAAGCGTGGGGGTTGGGGGCACTCATATTTGGCACCAGAAACAAACAAACAATCTCAGATCAGCATTCATGGACATAGTCATAATCGTCATCATCATCCGAGGCAGCAGCAGCAGTAATTGTTAAAAATCTATAGAAAAACACAAATGTTTTTATGAATATGAATTGCCAACAAGCATCAATAATTTGTTTATTGCTTCCCAAAACACACACAGATGTTTATTGGGAGTATTACTCAAATATATTTGAGATGTTGGAATATTGGAGGAAAACGAAATACCATCACTTAAGAGTAATTGCGGTCAGAGAATAAATTTTCACCACATGTAAACACTTCATAAAAATCGGAACATTTTTCGAATGCCAAATATTTTTGGAAAATAAATCCCCCATTGTAAACACATCATAGAGCTCCGAAGAATTAATATGTTGATAGTTATGGCACCACAAGGAGGGGGGCAATATAAACAAATATAATTTTTTGTTAGTATTTGAATGTTTTTTTTTTTTGGGAATCGCACTTTCTTTGCCACACTTTTATGCTTTTGTTAATGTTTCGATTATTTGTTTTTCATGTACGATCTAGGATGACATCCGCATGTAATATTTGTGTTTAGTTCATGACCTTTTGCGTGGCAGGATATGAAATGATTAAGTGATGCGATGACGTATTAATAACAAATCCATATGACATTTGGTGTGTCACAAAAGTTAGTGCCAAGCGAAAGAAATTATAGAGGAAGACAATTTTTGTCTTTAATACCTAGACATTCGACGATACTGAGCAAACATAAATAGTTATAGTAAATGTTCAGTAACTTATGAAAGTAGAGGTAAAAAGCGAAGACATGTATAACGGGTTTTTGAAAATTTTCATCGCAAGCATAAGCGCTTAGAAATATTTTTTTCGAGGATCATCGCAGACCATCTGAGCCATAGGCGTGGATTTTTTAAAAATATTTTTTCAACGACCATCAGGTCAGGTAAGCGTGGATTTTTAAATACATTTTTTAACGACCATCGGAGCCATAAGCGTGGATTCTTTAAAAATATTTTTCAACGACCATCAGGTCCATAAGCTTTGATTTTTTAAAAATATTTTTTCAACGACCATCAGTGCCATAAACGTGGATTTTTTAAATATATATATTTTTAGGACCATCAGAGCCATAAGCGTGGATTTTTTAAATATATTTTTTCAACGACCATCAGAGCCATAGCGTGGATTTTTTAAAAGTATTTTTTCAACGACCATCAGAGCCATAAACATATTTTTTCAATTACCATCAGAGCCATAAGCGTGGATTTTTTTAAAATATTTTTCAACGACCATCAGAGCCATAAGCGCGGATTTTTTAAATATATTTTTTCAACGACCTTCAGGACTATAACAGTGAATTTATTAAAAATATTTTTTCAACGACCATCAAAACCATAAGCTTGGATTTTTTAAAAATATTTTTTCAAGGACCATCAGAGCCATAAGCTTGGTTTTTTTAAATATTTTTCAAGGACCATCAGTGCCATAAGCGTGGATTTTTTAAAAATATTTTTTCAACGACCATCAGAGCCATAAGCGTGGATTTTTTAAAAATATTTTTTCAACGACCATCAGAGCCATAAGCGCGGATTTTTTAAAAATATTTTTTCAACGACCATCAGAGCCATAAGCGCGGATTTTTTAAATATATTTTTTCAACGACCTTCAGGACTATAACAGTGAATTTATTAAAAATATTTTTTCAACGACCATCAAAACCATAAGCTTGGATTTTTTAAAAATATTTTTTCAAGGACCATCAGAGCCATAAGCTTGGATTTTTTTAAATATTTTTCAAGGACCATCAGTGCCATAAGCGTGGATTTTTTAAAAATATTTTTTCAACGACCATCAGAGCCATAAGCGTGGATTTTTTAAAAATATTTTTTCAACGACCATCAGAGCCATAAGCGTGGATTTTTTAAATATATTTTTTGAACGACCAAGGGCCATAAGCTTGGATTTTTTAAAATCATTGTTTTAAGGACCATCAGAGCCATAAGTTTGGATTTTTTAAAATCATTTTTTTAAGGACCATCAGAGCCATAAGTTTGGATTTTTTAAAATCATTTTTTTAAGGACCATCAGAGCCATAAGCGTGGATTTTTTAAAATTATTTTTTCAAACACCATCAGAACCATAAGCGTGGATTTTTTAAAATTATTTTTTTAAGGACCATCAGAGCCATAAGCGTAGATTTTTTAAAAATATTTTTTCAATCACCATCAGAGCCATAAGCATGGATTTTTTAAAATTATTTTTTTAAGGACCATCAGAGCCATAAGCGTGGATTTTTTAAAATTATTTTTTCAAACACCATCAGAACCATAAGCGTGGATTTTTTAAAAATATTTTTTTCAACGACCATCAGAGCCATAAGCGTGGATTTTTTAAAAATATTTTTTCAAGGACCATCAGAGCCATAAGCTTGGATTTTTTAAAAATATTTTTCAAGGACCTTCAGAGCCATAAGCTTGGATTTTTTAATTTTTTTTTAAGAATCATTTTTTTAAGGACCATCAGAGCCATAAGCTTGTTTTTTTTAAAATCATTTTTTAAGGACCCTCAGAGCCATAAGCTTGGATTTTTTAAAATATTTTTCAATTTTTTTTCTATGTTGGTTTCCAGGACTAGCAAATTTGATTTGTTTCTCAATATCCCTCTTCTGTCCTAGTTACATTTCCATTCACTTTCTCTATTCATTATCATAAGGATTTCTTCCTTCATTTGTTTGGCTTCAATTGTTTTCTTCTCGCTGCGTTGGTGGTGGTGGTGTAAAAGATACCACACCTCTTGGCTTCACTAGTTAACACATTCAAGTGTTAAGCCGTTCTATTTTATATTTTCGTTTTTAAACACTTCAACTGGATTTCGATTCAAGTACATTTTCTAGCAATTGTTTTATCGCTTAGAAGAACTGATTCGTCTACCACTTCAGGGTGTTTTGATCTTCTTGAATGGTAATTGAACACCATTTCTTACTTAGAAATGGGAATTACTTTCACAGGACGAAGTGGGAAGAAGGAGTTGTGTTTACCTTAACTTAAATGTGATTAAATCAGTGATAAATGGGGTAAGAAAACAAAGGATATATGACACTTTAGTTTATTTTTGAAACTAGTTTTAAAGTGTGTTTAAGACAAGGTTGTAGAGTTAAAGAGTCGGTTATGAATGCGATTGTAGGAATAATTCTGGATATTTAACCAGAAAGATCTTTACTTGCAAATCTTAAAAGGAGATTCTTTTAAAATTGTATGGAAAAATGTCCAGTCAGGAGGTCCTTTACAAGATTTTTAAATGCATGATAATAGAAGTACTTACTTGACTAATTTTCTTAGAAAATCGATTATATTCGGTCAGAAGGTCCCTGAAAAAAAAATGTTGTTAAGAAGTCAATAGGATTAAGGTAGGAGATCCTTGAAATTTGGTTCTAAAAAATTCAGAATTTTCCAGTAGGAATTCCTTGAATAAACGTCTTAAAAAACACATCATTTTCGGGACCTTCTTCAAAAAATGTTGTTTTTAAAATTCAAGACTTTTAAACATAAATTTCTGAAAAAACCTCTGCAAAATTCACTTCCCTTCATTCCCTTCCTTTTTTCATCTTCTAGGAGTTTCTTGAAAGGTTTCTTAAAATTTGTTCTGTGGGTTCCTTGAAAATTAAAAAAAAAACATTCTTTGCAAAATATTCAAGATTTTTGCTCAGGAAGTCTTTGAACATTTTTCTGAGAATATCCACGATTTTCAGTAAGGATTTCCTTTATAGATTGTTCCTTAAAACTAACTAATTTTGGTAAGAGTTCTTTAAAATTGCTAAGAAAAATCATGATATCTATGATATTCTCTCAAAACGGACTTATTTTGTAAATATCGGTATTATTTGGTCAGGAGGACGTTTGTCTTTAAAAAATTCTAAATATTAAGTCGTAAAAATTGTTCATTCTTGTCAAGAGAAAAAACTCCTTTTTATGCTTTGTTCAAGAGGTCCTTTATAGAAAACACGATTTTATATTATAAGACCTTGCGAAAATATTGCCGGCCTGTAACATTTTTTCTTATAAAACCCACAATTTTCCTTCAGAGAGGTTTTGGAAAAGCGATCTTTTGGTCCGAAAAACTCAAAAGATTTTTAGTTCTTCAATTTTTTATTTGTCTTTAAACATAATTAATTTTTATAATTACTTTTGTTTAATAAGACCTTTTATAACTAAGAAATACGTACATTCAATCAGGAAGTCCTTGAAATTTTTTCTTAAAAATTATTGTGAATTTTCGTCAGGTGTTTTATAAAAAGAGTTTCATAAAACAACAAAGTTTTCGGCCAGGGTATAAAAACATCCGTTGGGAGGTCCCTCAAATTTAGTTTTTTTCGGTCTGGGTGTCTTCTAAAAAAACTAACGTTTTTGATTCTGGGGGTCTTGTAAATTAGTTTCTTATAAAATCAGCGATATAAAATCAGAAGATTTTTATAAAATTTTGTTTAAAAATTTCGATTTTCCGTCAGGAGGTTTTTGACAAAAATAAAAAATAAATAAAAAATAAAAATAAATCATGGTTTTCAGTCAGTGGGAATTAAAAAAAAAAATTAATCTACTATTATTGTTCAGGAATTTATTGAAGTGGACCGATATATTCCATATTAACACAAAACGAATGGATTAATAAAATTATTGGGATGTGTGAAATTTGAAGACAATCGGATTTTTACATCACATTTTTATAAGAATTATAATTATTCGAAATTCTGAGCCTTTGTGAGGGAGGTACTTGATAAGTGGATCGATGTTGTCCATTTTCGCACCTGACCTAGCAATGACGCAGATATTCGGATTTGCAAAGTTGGAGCAAAATCGGACTATCGTTTCTCTTTCTGTGTAGAAAATATATAATTCGAAAATTTCTACATTTTGTGGATGAGGTACCAGAAGGATTGGACTGATTCGATCTAAGTTTGACAAAGATACTACGATGTACCAAATTTGGACCGCATCGGATACTCATGCGCACCAGCCAGCCAGACAGAGAGACGGACGGACATCGCTAGATCGACTCCAAATGTCCTGAAACGGATTTGGTCCAAAGAGACTTAGGGTCTAAAACTGTTATTTTAACTATGCACGTTTTGACCCTCTTTAGCTATATGGCCCGTTATGTTATGTCCCGTTTTTAATACCACATATATTTAGACTTCAATGCAGCGTTCTGACAAAACTACAAATTTCTATTTTAAAACAAATATTTAGAGTTCCGTTTTTGTCGAAAGAGAGGGTCTTACCGATTGAAAGCTAATAGGGATTCGCATTAAACGTTGATCAAGACTTCATACTTGTGAGGTCTCCGAAGCAAAAAATCGAAATACCACAATGGGAATAACACATTGATATAATAATATATAAGTTCTTATATAAGGTCTTATTTCTTTATATAAAACTGATATAAAAATTCGTTAACTTAAATCACAATTCAAAAAAAAAAAATGTCATAATTATATTATGGAATTTAACAATAAATGAACTAATTCAATTAGAATAAACTATTATAATAGCTATTACTTTTTTACTATAAATTATTTACCACAAACTCCGCTGCTATTACAAATTTGTCCTACATCGCTAAATAGAATCCAATTTATCTCCCCCCGTAACTTTACAACACAACCTCCTGTAACGCATTATACTTCACTTTTGTCATTTGGGTGGTACAAAAAAATCAAATTATCTTTATTGCAAATGAATGCCTAGATAGGTAGGTCAACGTTCCTCTTCGGCATGCAAGTCTCTAGCAGTTATTATTTCTGTACGAGCATGCCGGAGTAGAAGAGATGGGTACTCTATTATGAATGTTACGCATTGCTGGGGTCTTTAATTAGGTATACGACAAAGGACACGAAGGAGTACGCTCGTACACACATTAACTCTCAATTTTGCACAACAATCGGAGTAGGCTCACAGACACACCAACGCACATGCACACAAATGCCAATGGTTCTCGCACGAGCCAAACAATTGCAGTTTACCTGTTAAATCGAGTGCTGTAGTAATGTTAATTAACAGAATTATGTTATGTTAATTTGTGCATTTCCTGCCGGAAGTTTGTTTACAGTTATGCGTTGGGGATTGACATTTGTGTTATTCAGCTGTTGTCTCCAAGAGAATGTTTGATGGGAACGCCATACATGTTTGAGAGGATGGATTATGTTATGATTTGTTTTACTTTGTTTTGCAAGAGATGGCGCTGCAATCATGTATGTTAGCCTAATTGCCTTTTATTTACAACTTATTATATTGATGTAAGTGATGATAAAATCTCAATTAAAATAGTTAATTTAGTAAATAACAGATAAAACATGTTTTAGGTTTTTATTGTAATGTCCGTTTAAATTAAAAACCTGATCATATATAGTTATGATAGATGACTAAACGCAACAAATTGTTAATTTACATATGAATAGGGTACCACTAGTTGGCACTTTTAGGATTTTCGCGTTTTCAATCATTCACCATTCTGAGAGTAACTTATCAATTATTACAGAAATAATTTATTCACATTCGAAATTTTGTACAGTTTTTGCAGCAATAAATAAGATTTTAAAAACTTTTTATTAAATGGAACAGTTTTGTTGCAAAATGGTCAGGCTTAATCCCTTTACTGTTGTTTTTATAAAAACAACGTTTTTTTATTAGTGGAGAACGATGGTAATGTTTACCAAGGGGTAAGGCAGGGAATACCTAGGTTTGGGAAAGAGCCACCAATCATCATCAGTTCCCTTGTTTTTTGTCTGGGATATTCTCCCCAGAAGCTATTTTAAATATAATTTCTATGACAAAAAACATTTTTTACCAAGTGAATAAAAACTTATGATTATTCAAACTGTTGACTCTTTATGGGGGAGATTCCGAAACTGTTGGGCAATATTGATCAATTCGTATCTGACCTAATACTTATACAAATATTGCAATATGACAGATTTGGACGACATTGACTACTTCCTGTACTTTATATATAACATGTGCAAATTTTTGGAAAATTATTCCGTTTTCATACTTCATCTAATACAGATAAAAAATATTGGTATATGCAAAATTTGAAGGAAATCTACAAATCCAATTTTATGCGAAATCATAAATTCTGATAAGTTACATATTCATATCAGATTTCTGGATAAAAGAAATATCTAGATATAGTAAGTTGTAAAGAATCGCCGAATTGTTTAGCAAGTTATGACATATATAAGTATTGGAAATTGTGACCCTTTGTGGGTGAGGTACCAGAAGGGGTTGGCAGATGTATATCATCTTGACAACCGATCTTCTGTTAGAAAAACTGTTTGTGTGTGGGAAATTTGAGCAGATGGATGCGTGCTGATTTCGCTTTCTTTGAACGTTTTGTTTTTCAATATCTTGAACCCTTTGTGGTGGAGGTACCACAAGGAATGGTCCGATCTCTACCATCTTTATAACAGATCTTGTGTTGATGGAAGTATTGAGATGTGCCAAGTTCGAATGGAACCGGATGTTAATTTCGAGTTTTATGAGCTTCATGAATATTCAAAATTTTGACCCTTGGAGAGGCAGGTATCAGAAGGAGAGGACCAATATATTCCATCTTCACACCAGACTTTGTTATGTGTGTAATTTGAAGACAATCGAGCTCTTACATCACATTTTATAAGAGTTAAAAATTTTGTGGAAATTATGACGATTTGTGGAGGTTGTACTTGATGGAATGAACTGATATTGTCCATTTTGACAGCTGACCTAGCACTAAGTAAAATATGAGGATATGCAAAGTTGGAGCAAAATCGAATTAATACGATAACTCTCGAACGGAGTATCCTATTTGGTACATCGTAATATTATTGCCAAACTTAAATCGAGTTCGAAGATGGGTAATATCCGTCCACGGTTCCCCACAAAAGGACAACATTTTCACGGCGTAAATCACGAAAGCATAATCCGATTTTATGCAAACTTTGTAAATCCCAAAATATGTATCATTTCTGCGTCAGGTCGGTCCACTCCAACATGTACCTGTAGGCTCAAAATTTGGAATTATTATAATTCTTATTAAAGGCGAAATAAGCATCCGATTTGGTGTGAAAATGGGATATATCGCACATCAAAATATCCTTATTAACAAAAAATCTGCTGAGAAGACCACTCCCTCTGATACCTTCATTCAATTCCATTCAGGCTTGGTACATCTCAATATTTCCATTAACACAGATTTGTTACATAGATTGTAGAGATCGGATCACTACTTCCGGTAGCCCCCCCACAAAGGGTCAAAGTTTTGATTTACCCAAACGGTCATAAAATCCGAAATACGCATTCAGTTCTCTTAAAATTACACCCGACACCATATTTTTATTGACCCAAAATCTGGTGTGAAAATGGGATATATCGGACCATTCCTTCTGGTGCCTCCCCCACAAAGGGTCAAAATTCTGAGTAACCATGAAGGTCATAAAAAGCCAAATTAACACCCGATTCCATTCAGACTTGTTACATCTCAATATTTCCATCTGTCTGTAATTTGAAAACAATCGAACTCTTACATAGCATTTTATAAGAGTTATAATTATTCAAAATGTTGACCCTTTGTGGGGGAGGTACTTGATGGAGTGGACCGATATTGTCAATTTTCGCACCTAACCTAGCACTAATACAAATATTAGAATTTGCAAAGGTGGAACAAAATCAGATTATCCTTCTCTTTCTGTGCAGTAAATTATTTTCTTTGAAAATATAAGCATTTTGTGGGGGAGGTGATGGAGTGGACCGATATTGCCCATCTCCGAACTTGATCTAAGTTTGACAATAATATTACGATGTAATAAGTTTGGATCAAAGCGGATACTCTCCAACCGCACCAACCATCCTGACAGATAGACGAACGGAGGGACATCGCTAGATCGACTCCAAATGTCCTGAAACTGATTTGGTCCAAAGAGACCTGGGGTCTTAAGCCTTAATTTCGATAAGGAACGTTTTGGTCATATCAAATGATACATACCCCCTCAAGCCATATGGCTGAGATTATAAAAAAATATTAGAAAAACGCCTAAATTCTAGTCTCAAATTTTCTGCATTTTAGGTCGGTCAAACAATCAAACATTAGAACTACACTGTCCAAAGGACTTCTTAATCCCTAGTCCATACATGGTTTGGCTTAGATATATTTGGTGGCTTCAACTGACTTTAGAGGGATTATTTGCATCTGATATCAATAATATTCCCTACAAGACGTTCCGTCTAATTTCAGAGTGGAGAAGTTAAATACTGAACTTCAATACTAATTCAATTACGATAATTTCTTCAGATTTCGCAATTATCGTACTGAAATATTTCACATACGGACATATTTTCTACGGTAAGAACATCTGCAAAAAAAACCCTACAATGGTGTAGGGTCCTGTCTCACTCTTGTCCTTTTCTCATTCTCTTTCATTTCCAAATGTTTGTGCAATATCATCTTTTACTTCCGATTTCCGCATTTTCCAAACTTATCAACAGCTATCGCCATGTCCGTTTGCTGCGATGGCAAAACAAACAATGACTGCAAATTAACACACCTCTATGCTATAAGTACCGTTATTTTGAAAAGAAATAACACTCTCTCTCTCTGTATGTTAATAGAATTTTAGCATCAGACATGGTAACATGTTTGAAACAAACATGACCTAAACAAAAATCCTTTTGAAAATTCTCTCGCTTTCTGTTCTAAATGTAAACAGTGGCGAAGAGGCACAATGCAACGAGAGCACACAGTTGCTAAAACATTTTTAATGAGAGTCGCGTGCCCTGCATAAAAACCGTTTGTTTACTTTGAGTAATCCACTGTTATACGACGAAACCGAAGTGAATACAAACAGTATGGGTTCGTGGGTGTGTGTGCGCTCGCTTTAATATCAGCTGTTTTCATAGGCAGTTCCCAAACACACACAGGCTGTATGGGGTGCCTGCAACTAATTCTGTGGCGGCTGCTGTTGGTGTTGCTGTTATTACAGTTAATGCCTGTCGTGTGCGCTCTCTGGTGTGTTATGGGTTCTGTTGCGTGCGTGTGCACGCCTTGTAATGTTTTCATTTGGTCCCGTTTGCGACCAAACCAACAACAACATTAGCACAATAACCAACAACAGCCTGTAAAGTGAGCGAGAGCCGACATGGCATACATATCATCAACTTCGTTCGTAACAGTCTCTGTTAATGCCTTCGTACAGCACACGAACGACGACAGCCTTAACGGCTGTGGAGCAATTTAGTCATTTTACAAACGCGCTGTGAAACGGTTCAGTCACAACGGACGAAATTTGTGTTGATCGGTGTGTTTTTATTCCCTGCTTACAAGGAAAAGAGAATAAGAAAAGAAAAATACAAATTACCCACTGCCACTGCACTACAGCAAAAGGAGGTTTAGCACACACATATTCTTTTTCGGTTGATTCCTCGAGAAAATTGTGATGTATAGTTTGTTATTGTTGGTGTTGCATGTTTTTTTTGTTTAAAAAAAGTTCCAATAAGAAGAAGAAGAAAAGAAAAACAGCAACGAGGAGAAGAAGCATCTGCACTATTTGTCAGATACACGAAGTAAAAACCATAATTAAATTTAAATAAAAATAATTTGTTTGTGCGAAAAGAAAAACCAACAACGAACCGAATGCAATTTTGTCTTTGGCTATGAGGATTAAAAAGTAAAAGAAGAAACGTCAAGAAAAAAAAAACGATACAAATGTGGGGTTTTCAAATTTGGGGTGATCTCGTTTCTTGATTTCTGGGTGTGCGTGTGAGTTATTAAAAAAAAAAACAAAATTTAAAAATAATTACAAAATATTGTAGTTCTCTAAAAGTGCCGACTGACAAAGCAAAGTGCAGGTGGAATAACGAGGTTATTCTAAAAAAGTATATTTAAAAAAAGAAGTGAAAACAATTGGCAATTCATACTAAGTGTGTTGAAAGAAATGTACGAAATTAACAACAAAAATACAGTTATTCTAAATTAAAATAAAATCTTAAAAATAAATAAAATTGTGTTTTGCAACTCTAAAATTTGCCGCTCAAACCAAACTCAACTAACGGATTTCTGTTTATATCTCTTAACATTACCAAGTCTTCTGTACGATAGTGTCCTCTTCTGCAATAATCTGCAAGGAATATTCTACCACTCTGTAACAACTAGAGAGATTCGAAGGTAATTGAAATTCTATTTTATTATATATTTGAATTCAAAACAAGTTAAAAAGAATCAGTCGGCTTTGCCGACTGATGTATACCCACACCCAATATTCGAATATTTAAATATATTTTGACTTTTGTTATGATTAATCAAATAGGTGACCCTCTAAGGTGTAGGCTCCGAAGGAATGGACCAGTATTGTCCATTTCGTGTCGGACCCAAATAAATATGATATAAATATTGCGGCGTGCCAGTTTTTGACTATATCTAGTACTTTCTTCACTTTATAGGAGATATGTGATAATTTTTAGAAAAATAGCTCACTTTTTTCTCAAGTTATGACAGATAATAATATTGAAAATGGTGACCCTTTGCGGGTGAGGTACCAGAAGGGCTTCGCAGATATATATATATCATCTTCACAACAGATCTTGTGTTAGCATAAATGTTTGTATGTGTGAAATTTGAAGAGATTTGGAAGCTTATTTCGCTTTCTATGAGCGTTTTATTTTTCAAAATCTTGAATCGTATGTAAGGGACGTGCAAGAAGAATTGGTCCGATCTCTATCATCTTCACAAAAGATCTTGTGGAATGTGAATGGAATCACATGTTAATTTCGCGATTTGTGAGGTTAACTGATATTCAAAATGTTGACCTTTAGGGGGAAGTACCATAATATGATGTGATGTGTGTAATTTGAAGACAATCGGATACTTACATCACGTTTTTTAAGAATTATAATTATTAAAAATGTTGATCCTTTGGGGGGAGGTACTTGATGGATTGGACCGATATTGTCAGTTTTCGTACCTGATCTAGCGCTGATGCCAATATAAGGATTCACAAAGTTCGAGCGAAATCGGTATATCCTTTCTCCTTCTCTTCTTGTGGAAGCTATCAGGTACAGTGCAAAAGATCTTCTGTTTACAAAAATAATGACATGAATGAATTTTTACCCTTTGTGGGTAGGGTACCAGAATGAATGGTCCGATCTCAACAATCTTTATAACAGATATTGTGTTGATGGAAATATTTAGATGATCCAAGTCTGAATGGAATCGGATGTTAATTTCCCGATTTATAAACTTCATGTATATTCAAAATTTTGACCCTTTGTGTGGGAGGTACCAGAAGGAGTGAACCGATACGATTCACAGCAGATCTGGTGTTTGTAGAATTGATGGGATGTGTGAAATTTGAAGAAAATCGGATGGTTATTTCGGATTTTATAATCGTTTTGGTTATTCAAAACTTTGACAATTTGGGGGAGCGGTAACAGAAGGAATGGTCCAATCTCTACATTCCTTGTAAAATGTCTTGTGTTGATAAAATATATTGAGATATGGCAAGTTTGAATGGAATTGGATATTAATCTCGTGTTTTAAGACCTTGGATATTCAAAATTTTGACTCCTTGTGGGGGAGGTGCTTGATGGAGTAGACCGATGTTGTCCATCTTCGCACCTAATCTGAAGGAAATATTAGAAAGTGCAAAGTTAGAGCAAAATCGGATCATCCTTTTTCTTATCCATCCACCAGAGTGGTTTATATCGGGCCCATTTCCGACTTCGACCTGAGTTTCATAATAATATTGCAATGTACTAAGTTTGGATCAAATCGAATACTCCCTTCGATAGTTATCGTGCGCTAGATTAACTCCAAATGTCCTGAAACTGATTTGGTCCAAAGAGACATTGGGTCTAAAATCGTTGTTTCGATGGTTGTATCAAATGATATACACCCTCTGCAGCCATATGGTTGAGGGTATCAAAATCGGTAATTTTAAAAGATTTCGTTTTCAAAGATCTTCTGATTCTTCTGATTTCTTAGGATTTTTTAAGTAAATTCTCCAATCAAAATTAGTGGAATTTTTATTTTTTAACTCTACATTTTTCAAGAGTTTTTTAAGACCCCTGGCAGAAAATTCCATATATTAAAAAAAATTATAGAACCTTCTGACCATGATGTTTAAGACAGTAGAATTTAATGTTGAAATGTTGTAAATTTTTCAAAAAAAAAAAAAAAATAATAAATAAATAAATAAATAACGGCCGGGAAAAACTTTGAATACCCTCCACCATTTGGAACGAATTTGGAAATTCTCAAAAACAATGAAATCCGTTAAAAATTAAAATCTTAAAAATAGCAAATGCATGGACCTGCATAGGTAACTTTTGTCATAAGCCATTACAATATTCAAGTACGAAACTTAAAAAAATCTGTAGCTAAAATCATCAAAATACCGAATATATGGAGGTACCGTTTTATGGGGGCTATACGAAGACGTGGATCTGCACAGATAATATTCGGTCATGGGCTGTAGTATCTATTACGAACTTCAAATACCAAATGTGAAACAATTCCGCTGAATAATGTCGCTAAAATCATCAAGGTACCGAATATCGGGAGGTACCGTTATATGGGGGCTATACGAAAACGTGGACCTGCACAGACAATTTTCTGTCTTAGGCTGTACTATCCATTACGAACTTCAAATACCAAATTTGAAATAATTCCGGTGAATAATGCCGCTTAATTCAGAAAAAAGGGAGGTACCATTATACGGCGGCTATACCAAAACGTGAAACTACAACACATATTTTTAATACCAAAAGTCCTGTAGACATAATACACATTTGAGTAAAATTTTATGAACCTACTTAATTTCCGTCGGAAGCTAGAGTGATTTCTACAGACGGACACACGGATAGACGGACCGAAGGACGGACATCGCTAAATCAACATAGAATTTTATTCTGATCAGAAATACTTTGTGGGGTCTAAAATGTATATTTGGAGGTGTTACGAACGGAATGACAAATTTATTATACCCTCCATACTATGGTGGAGGGTATAAAAATTACGATAATTTAGCATTGCAATGCACCACAAAAAATACGAATAATTATCGTCGTCTTCTACATTGTAGCCTCTATGACAAAGGATAATGTTCTTTACATATTGATTTTATACTATAGCCGTTAAGTATATAATCTTTAATCCGATGAAATAACAGTACCTGCGCCATTGGCCCATCTTCGATTTAAGACCTCTCAAAAATTAGGACATACGGGAAGGGAGGGAGTACGTAAACCGGATAACGTTTTAAAAGTGTGCTCTTGGTAGTTACGAATATTTTGTTGATATTGTTTCTCACTACAAACGGCATACCTCTTATTTATGAAATAAATAATTTGCGAATCGTACCATAATTGCAACTATAGATTGATTTTCGTTTAACATGGACAATACACATTGCTCGATCAGCTTATCGAGACATGAAGGCCATCGGTGTATTCGAGGTATTTTAAACTTTGGTCCCAATGAACTAAACATATTATAATTCGACACCCATATTATCAAAGCCTCCTCGTCCATTTCATCAATCATTTATCACTTGTGTTTATCTCAGTTGTTTCCAACTCAAAAATATATCCGACAACTTTTTCCTAATAGCAATTATTACTTTTCCGAATAGACTCTAAATTAAAATCACATTTTTTCCACTTCTTCCTTACTTCTAATCTCATTTTGTTAGTCATCACTGACTGACAACTGTTTAAATACTTTCCATTTAACCATAGAGGCCAAAAAATATGTTTCCACGGTATTCTCCTTTCAGGTTCTTGGGAAAATGTAACGAAATAAAAATTGATTTTGCCATAAAAATCAATCAACAACTTTTCTTAATAACATCCATCGTTCAGATGGAGTTCAACGCTACAACTCCAAATGGCGCTCTGTTTGTTGTTGCTGTTGTTTTTTATTCAATTATACCGTGGCAACAGCATTCGAAAACTCTTTGCCCACAGCGACAAGGGCTATGCTGACACATTCGATTCTTGTGTGTGTGAATTGTTACACCCCTCCCTCCTTCCTTCCACTCCAACTAAAATTTCCAGCACCCACACACTCTTCATTCATTCACTCGCGCTCTCGAATAGAAATGCAAGAATCGTTTTTAGTTAGTGGTTGCTGCTCCAAATACATTCGAACAGGCATACAATTGCATTGCTTTCCTTCCCCATTCATTAATGCCGGCAAAACGATTGTGTTTTTAACATTCAAAAACGCCTTTGAGACACAATTACATAACGATGACGACGACGGCGGCGATGATGGCTGGCTGACTGGATGGCTGGTAGTTTTAGCTGACTGCATTCATTGACACATTGCCATCGACCGATCGAACCGTCATCATCACCGCTAGTGTTTTTCCAGCAAATTTGTTCTTACCTCAAATTCTAATGCCTTGACACTACTTCCACAGGAGGAAACTGCCAGTAGTGCTACTTGATATTGCCCGAATACCCGGCTGCTGATGGATCTGTAGACAGACAAATCGTCGCAAAAGTGATGGAGAGAAGTGTTTTGTGATAGACAAAACGATTTTACACTTAAACAATCATCTTGTCACCCGGCCCCTTTTTGGGGACAGACGTGCAGCGGGAATTTTTTATTCCGCATACTAAGGTGATTTTATCAATCGAGTGGGTTGTTGAAAGGGAAATTCATTATTTTTAGAATGTAGTTTTCAGGGAATACTAAATGCTTGAATTTATAAAGAATTTAGTCCAAAAGTTCAAAGAATCGAAGGAATATTTCATAACTGGTTCTTGAAAAATTATGAAACCATTGTGATGATTATCACAAGAATGGGTCAAGCGCTATCACCGCTTAACCTTTAAACCGGCCACTCTCAAAGACTGGATGAAAATAAGTTTCCATAAAAAAATGTTATCCGAAGGAACTGAACATTTTCCTGTAGATATTTTAATACCCTCCACCATAGTATGGAGGGTATATTAAGTTTGTCATTCCGTTTGTAACACCTCGAAATAAACATTTTAGACTCCACAAAGTAAATATATTCTTGATCAGCAGACAATTCTATATCAATAAAGCTATGTCCGTCCGTAGGTTGATAAAATTTTACTTAAATGTAAATAAAGTCTGCAGGACTTTTGGTATTGAATATGGTCCATGTAGGTCCACGTTTTTGTGTAGCCTCCATATTATGGTACCTTCCGATATTCTGTATTTTGATAATTTTAGCAAATCTTTTCAGCGGAATTGTTTCAAATTTCGTCGTTGAAGTTCGTAATAGATATTACAGCCTTTGATAGAAAATTGTCTGTGCAGGTCCACGTCTTCGTATAGACCCCATATAACGGTACCTCCTGATATTCGGCATTTTGACGATTTTAGCGACATTATTCAGCGGAAATGTCTCAAATTTGGTATTTGAAGTTCGTAATAGATACTACAGCCTATGACAGAAAATTTCCTGTGCAGGTCCATGTCTTCGTATAGCCCCCATATAACGATACCTCCCGATATTCTGTCTTTTGATGATTTTAGCGACACTTTTTAGCGGAATTGGTTCAAATTATATATTCAAAGTTCGTAATATGTACTACAACCTATGACAAAAAAATTGTTTATGCTGGTCCACATCTTCGCATAGTCCCATATAACGGTACCTCCAAATATTTGATACTTGGATGATTTTAAGGGGGCATTATTTACCGGAATTATTTCAAATTTCGTACTTAAAGTTCGCAACTGGTACTACAGTCTATGAGAAAACAGGTCCTCGTCTTCGTATAGCCCTCATATAACGATACCTCCCTATATTGTGTACTTTGATGATTTTATCGGCATTACTCAGCGGAATTGTTTAAAATTTCGCATTTGTAAGATCGGAATAGGTATATTTTGGGAGATATTTTTACGGATTTTTTTTGAAAAATTTATAATTCCTTTAAAATGGTGGAGGGTACAAAAAGTTCGGTCCGGCGAAACTTAGCTACTTTTTTATTTGTACTAATACAGATAAAATTATTGGTTTGGGCAAAATTACAAGAATATCGAACATTTATATCCTATTTTATGCGAAAGCATAAATTCCATATTTATCTCAGGTTTCTATTTGAGTTGACTCGTTTCGGTTATTACAGATAAAAGTATTGAAATTGTGGTTGAGGTACCAGAAGGGGTTCGCACCTTCACAACAGATTTTGTGTTAGCAAACATGTTTGTGTGTGTGAAATCTGAAGAGAGTTGGAGGCTTATATCACTCACTGTCTTTGAGTGTTTTGTTTTTCTTAATATTAGGGGAGGTACCTAAAGAAATGGTCCGATCATTACCATATTTATAACAGATTTTGTATAGATGGAAATATTGAGATATACTAAATCTGGGTGGAATCGGATATTACTTTCGCGTTTTTGTGAGCTTCATGGTGGGGGAGGTACCAGAAGGCGTGGGCCGATATATTCCATCTTCACAACATAACTTGTGTTAGTAGAAATAATGGGATGTGTGAAATATGTAGATAGCCTGATTTCAGATTTTATGACCGTTTTGGTTATTTAAAACTTTGACCTTTTATGTAGGAGGTGCCAGAAGGAATGGACCGATATATTCCATCTTCGCTACAAACCTCGGGTTAATATTAATTAAAAATATTAATATGTGTGTAATTTGAAGGCAATTGGACTCTTACTTCGCATTATATAAGAGATATAATTTCTCAAAATATTGACCCTTTGTGAGATTGATGGAGTGGACCGATATTGTTCATTTTCTCACATGACCTGGCACTAATACAAATAGTAGGATTTGCAAATTTGGAGCAAAATCGGATTATTCTTCCTCCTTCTGTGCAGTAAAATATATATATATTTTTTTTTGAAAATTCCGAGCTTTTGTGGGGGAGGTACAAGAAGGAGTTGACCGATGTTACCCATCTCCGAACTTGATATAAATTTGATAATAATAATACGATGTACCCGATGGGTCAATCGGGTACTCTCTTTGATAGTTATCGTGTCCAGCAAGACAGACGGACGGACAAACATTCTTATATCGACTCCAAATGTCCTAAAACGGATTTGCTCCAAACAGACCTAGGATCTAAAACCGCTATTTCGATGAGGCACGTTTTGGCCGCTTCAAATGATATATACCCTTTCTAGCCATATGGCTGAGGGTATAATAACCTCTCCTCCAATGTTTTTCCAGTCAGCTCCCCTAAATTTTGTCTTTCATTGCTGTTCCAGGTTTTTTTGAACCATTTATTTACGAATTCATGAATTACTATTTGCGAACTATTTGTACGCTTTGCGAACCTAAAGTAAGAGAAGCAGAATTCTCAACTGAATATTTTGTAGAGTTTCCTTTCCAATCGTTCCCGTTGAAGCCTTAAAGTCCCTGTTCAAATCAAACCTTCAACAATTTACCTATCTTTCATCGTAGGACAGACAAGTAGGAGCAAAATTAATTTTTCTTCAGTCTTATAGTTTTAGCATGACGGCGTTGTTGTTGCTGTTTGCTTGATTGCGTGCATGTCACACATGTCTGAGGGTTTTTTGTTGTTATTCAATGATTATGGCGCACCATGAACTGATATCGCTTAAAGGTGTTGTTAAAGGTAAATGTGGGGAGTGATGCGACAAACACCCACTTTTCACTTCAATCACTACAAAAACCAACACTTCACGTTTCAATCACACTTTGTTGCATTTGTAAAGTGCGGTGTGGTGTGGTGTCGGTGAAGTGAAGTGGTACGCTTGGATGCCCCACAAAAGACAGATCACTGGTGTTGGGGTGTTCCAACCTAACGCCAGCCACCGCAGTCGTCATTGTCTAAAGACAAATTGTTTTTTAAACTGTCAGCAGAATTTATTCTTTACATCACAACTAGTTCTCTTTCCCTCCCTACCGAGCTCTTTACATGAAAGGAACATGTCACAAATTTTAAATGGTGTTTGATGAAATATGAAATGTGTTTCCTGTTAGAAATCAAATATTGAATTTGTGGCGGGAAATATTTCGGAAATTGTTGCACAATTGCAAATATTTTGTGTTCTAATGCCGCTCTATCAACCGGCTTTAATTTTATAATTTCCCTGCACATTTCCCAATTGCCTTGCATATCTGCTGTAACATATCCTGCATAAATATGCAAAATCGTTTTGATTGTTTTATTAAAATATGACGTATGCGCTGGGCTCTCTTCTCTGCCGGCAGCGAATTTTTCCATTTCCCTGCATTTGTTCACATCATGGTTTTTTTTTATACCCTCCACCATAGTATGGAGGGTATATTAATTTTGTCATTCCGTTTGTAACACCTCGAAATATACATTTTATACCCCACAAAGTATATATATTTTTGATCGGCATAAAATTCTATATCGATTTAGCAATGTCCGTCCGTCCGTCCGTCTGCGGAAATCACTCTAGCATCCGAACGAAAGGAAGTAGGTTGATAAAATTTTACTCAGATGTGTATTATGTCTGCAGAACTTTTGGTATTGAAAATGGGCCATGTAGGTCCACGTCTTCATATAGCCCCCATATAACGGTACCTCCCGATATGCGGTATTTTGATGATTTTAGCGACACTATTTACCGGAATTGTTTCAAAATCGGTATTTAAAGTTCGTAATAGATACTACGGCTAAAGACAGAAAATTGTCTGTGCAGGTCCACGTCTTCATATAGCCCCCATATAACTGTACCTCCCGATATTGGGTATTTTGATGATTTTAGAGACATTTTTTACCGGAATTGTTTCAAATTTGGTATTTGAAGTTTGTAATGGATACTACAGCCTGTGACAGAAAATTGTCTGTGCGGGTCCACGTCTTCGTATAGCCCCCATTTAACGGAACCCCCGATATTCGGTATTTTGATGATTTTAGCGACATTATTTAACGGAATTGTTTCAAACTTGGTATTTGAAGGTCGTAAGGGATACTACATCCTAAGACAGCAAATGAGCCATGTAGGTCCACGTCTTCGTATAGCCCCCATATAACGGTACCTCCCGATATTGGGTATTTTGATGATTTTAGCGACATTATTCACCGTAATTCTTTCAAAATTGGTATTTGTAGTTCGTAATGGGTACTACATACTATGACAGAAAATCTTCTGTGCTGGTCCACGTCTTCGTATAGTCCCCATATAACGGTGCCTCCCGATTTTGGGTATTTTGGTGATTTTAGAGACATTATTTATCGGAACTATTTCAAATTTAGTATTTCAAGTTCGTACTGAATACTACAGCATATGACAGAAAATTGTCTCTGCGGGTCCACGTCTTCGTATAGCCTCCATCTAACGGAATCCCCGATATTCGTTATTTTGATGATTTTAGCGACATTATTTACCGGAATTATTTCACATTTTGTATTTGAAGTTCGTAATGGATACCACAGCCTATGCCAGAAAATTGTCTGTGCAGGTCCACGTTTGATTACCGCCATGGTACCTCCCCATTTTCGGTATTTTGATGATTTTAGCTACATTATAAACAGATTTTTTTTTTCAAGTTTCGCATTTGAATATTGTAATAGCTTGTGACAAATGTTGCCTATGCAGGTCCACGTTGTCGTATAGACCCTAATATACGTCTAAATTCGGTATTTGTAAGGTTTTAACAGAATTCTTAATGGATTTAATTTTTTTTGAAAATTGCCAAATATGTACCAAATGGTGGAGGGTATTCAAAGTTCGGCCCGGCCGAACTTACAGCTTTTTTACATGTTTTGCCAAATTTATATTGCTGCAATTGTTGTTTTCCACCTATCAGCTGTTAAACAATAACACACAAAAAAACACACACGCAGACAATATTTACAAATTTTATTTTTTAAAAATAAAAAAAAAGAACAAAAACATATTCATCAACAATCCATTGATTGACCACAAACAGAGTTGCAGCAACAAAACAAATAAATAAGCCTCTATAGCCGAGAAATCACGTTACCACGATTGTTGCTACGCACACCGTGTAACAATATTTACAAGTTTATGAATAAAATATTTTGATATTCACTTGAATTGGTTTTTTCGATATTTGCGTTTTCGTTTGCATCAATGGTATTTCGAAAACAAACCAAAGACGAATAATAAAAATAAAACCAATTTCACTGTTTTATATTGACCCAATTTTCCACGAAAACAAGGATAAGGATGTAGGTGTTCTGGCTTAAGAGAGGAAAGGTGTTAGGGAAAGACTGTCAGAGATTTTCAAATTAAATCTGATCGGATTGTAGAGGCCTATATTAATACCACCTGATCGTGGATTCTTATCACAATATATGGACAATTAAATTGAATATATACATTTAAATTATTGCATCATATACAACGAACGAAAAATGCAAAACTTTCGTACAAATTAAAATCCATGATTATTGCTACAAAAGTCCTTAAAAATATTTCTGAGCTTTGTCTTGTTGTGGCGAAGGTCTAATTTTTATGATTTTATTTGTTTACTCCCTTTCGAGATGTGATCTAAACCTGGAACTGAAAAGGAGAGCCAGATAGACACTATCACATACTCACCACTATGTAACGCGTCACGTCGTTGGTCAAGCGTCATAGTTGGTGTGGATGATGGCTTTCAAGGGCCGTTCTCTGGAACGTACAGGGTGTGATAAAAAAAACTGAACGCCATAATTTTTAATTTTTTTTTTAATTTTATTGCATGAAAGCAAAATACGTCGGAAATGGCATTAAATTTGAGAATAAGTTTAGATTTATTCGAATTGTCACCCCTGGCACGAATTATGGCCTTCAAACGGCCAATGAAAGCGTCACACGCTGCCCGAATGTTGCTCTGCAGTATTTTGGCCTACTCCCGGTGAAGCACTTGCTTGAGGTGATCGACACTTTGGTATTTTTTAGTGCCAACCTTGCCTTTGAAAATACTCCAAACACAATAGTCCAACAGATTGGTATCCGGACATTTTGGCGGCCATTGTGCGCTGGAAATGAAGCGAGGAACCTCATTTTGTAACCATTCGTAAGTGGCGCGTGCTGAGTCCTGTTGGAATGTCCAAGGAATCCAAAAGCCAATGGCCAAAATCATTGCGTTCCCAAGTCTTTAATACACCTTCCAGAATATTTTTGCGATAATATTCGGTATTTATTCTGTTGCCACGGTCGATTAATACGAGCGTAGGGCGACCATCGGCTGTTATGGCGGCCCACACCATCACCATGGCCTGCGCTTGAGTTTTGGTGGCCAACGTGACCTCTTTGGCAAGTAAACACGATCATTTTGTTTGTTTACAAACTGCTGGACAACGAATGTTTTCGCATCGGAGAAAACCAAATTCGAGAGTTCACCACATTCGGCCAAGCGAAGCAACTCTTAGGTCTTTCAAGTCTATTTTTTTCTGTTGTGGTATAAGTTCTTGCACTTTTTGGAATTTCAATGGCTTTACCCCGAGCTCATTGTTCAATATTTGCGGAATGGGGTATTGCGATATGTTCAGCTCACGAGCCATTTTTCGGCCACTGCGACACGGGTTTTGATCTATCGCTTCTTTATTTTTCGAACTTTTTCTGCTAATGTTGCTGTTTTCTTCCATCCACTTCCTTTACGTCGGGCCAGTGTCACTATCAGGGTAACGAGCGATGGCACGAGACACAAAATATTTATTCACATTTTAATGGTGGAGTGCTCTAGCAATGGCCACATGTAGTTTTCCAGCAAAATATAAAGAAATCACACTATCACGCTTGAATTCCATCACGAATAACTTTTTTCTGGAAAATTCTCACCATTCTATTGTACGCTTATAAACAATATAATGAGCTGTCACTGGAATAATTTTAACAGCTGTCGGACGAGTGGCTTAGAAATAATGGTTGCAGTTTTTTCATTTCATCCTGTATTTACTTCTAGACTGAATTCGATCGGATGTGCCAAAATTCAGGTCTTTTGGACTGATATTAGGCATTTGGCGCATAAAAAACCTGAAATCGGATAAAGATATATATGCAAGCTATATCCAAATCTGAACCGATCTTGACAAAATTTTAAGCACTTATTTCTGAGCTGTATCTGGTGCCCGGTATCAAATATCATTATTGTAGATTCTGTATGACGCATGTGAGGGACTTTAAACCCCAAATCCGATAAAACTTATATAAGGGAGCTACAGCTAAATCTGAACTGATTTACACCAATTTCGAGATACTGATTTCTAGGATGAATTCAGTCATAATTGCCAAAATTCAGTCCATTTGGTCTGATTTTAGCAATTTGACGCACAATAAACCTGATATCGGATGAAGGTATATATGGGAGCTATATCCAAATCTGAACCGATGTCGATAAAACATGGCAGAGGTATTTGCGAGGAGTATCTGAGGTCCGTTATCAAATATCATTCTTGCGGAGTGCATATTGTGCTTATAAGAGGCCAAAAACCTCAAATCGGATGAAACATATATGTGGGAGCTATAGCTATGTCTGAACCGATTTTCTACAAATTAGATGTACTTGCTTCTAGACTGAATTCGGTGAGATGTACCAAAATTAAGGTCATTTGGACTCATATTGGTTTTTTTGATGTACAGATACAGCTGTATCTAAATTTGAACTGATTCTTACCAATTTCATTAGGGTTCGTCTTTGGGTCAAGCAAAAATTGTTTGGAAAGTTTCAGCTCAATCGGATGATAAATGCGACCTACATTTTGTTCACAAAAATACATGGACATAAGGACGGACATAAATCGACTCGGAAAGTGATTCTATGAAGATCTTCAGAAGTAACTATGCGTCTATCTCGCTTCCTTCTCCATTTTACAAACAAATGCACAAAAACATAATAACCTTACTACCATGTTGTGTAAGGTATAAATAGTCTACCTTTTCTCAATATAGATTCAAATTATGACTTAGCCTCTCAGGAACCTCCTGATTTAAAAGCTTTGGCGATTTTATTCAAGATTTAAAATCGAATATCAGGACGTTTTCCTTGGTAGCAATGTTACTGTATATGGCTATTGAAACAGTCATTGTTCCTGGAGCTTACCAAGCTACTTACAATTAATTTCTTCAATGCACAAATCAAGGTCTTTCCTATAAAATAAGTCCAATAATAGGCTGAATGTGGCTTCAAGTCCGACTTGACATTAGTCAAATTTGCTTGGGGACAGACCTTATTTTTGGAGAAAAAGAGAGAGAGAGGGGGAGGTAATTCGCTGTATTTTAAATTTACTTTTTTTAACAAAAAATTAAAATAACGATCTCGGAAAGGATAATATTGAAAAATGAACACTTTTAAATATAAATCGACTTGTACAAGAAGTTAAGTTCAAAAAAAGAACGACATAATTGCCAGATATAAAATTTTCAGATATATATATTTTACCGAAATTTGCGATAAAAATGAATAATATATGCCAGAATTTTAAAATAAAAAACAGTTAAAGAAAATCGGTAGTGGCTTTAAATTTGCAAAAAATTTTCCGCTATGAATTTAAAATCCTGGCTATGCAGTTGTATTCTAATATTCATATAATTTTCTATACGATTTGGAACTGTACTTTTGATTTTCTACACGATCTTTCAAATCTAACAAAATTTCATAATAATTCACATAAATTTAATGGAATACATCATTTCACTTTCGGATTACTTAATAACTAAAAATCCCTTTAATTCCCTTTTGGCCATAACGCACAACGAACATCCGGCTTTAAAGAATTGTTATTTACATTTTCTTTTTATTGTTTTCCTGATATTTGCCACACATTTGCTGGCGATTCATTTAAAACATTTCAGCTTTGTCATTAGCACACGACTCGCTCAAATTCAAATATTATTTCAGTCGATGCATATTTGTTTTAATTCAATCAATCACATTAATTTCAACCGCGCACGCACTCTGCTACAAACCTTCAATCAGCCAACCTAACCACCACCCCCTGGCAACAGCACCAGCAACAACGACAATGACAACAATTACACTGAAGAGATAATAGGGAGATATACGATTGAGGGCATTGTGCTTAAAACTGTTTACTTGGATCAATGGCTAACGCGCGATATCTATCCGTTTAAATTGTTACGGACACACCAGGAAAATAAATATGGCATGGATATCAGGAGAAATCATAGGGAGCGGGGGAGGGAGAATGAGAATTTTCCTCTGCCCCACGAAACCTAATTAATTTGTTACTTTTGTGTTTACTTTCTGCTTTTAAAGATTATTACAAGCGTTAAAAATGTGCACCGAACTGCTGATTAATTAACTATTTGCTTTGTGCAATGGTGGCGATGGTAGTAGTGGCTGTTGTAACAATTCCCATATAGCTGATGTAATCGTTAAAATCTCTCCTCTATCTCTATCTCTCTACTCTCTCCTCTCTCTCTCTCTCTCTCTGTGTCTTCTCAGCCATGGCATGTTATCGCAGCAGACTGTGCTTATGCCACCAATACTAGAGTCCTTTTGATTGATTTTGATTTCCGTTTTTGAAGTATTTACACTCGATTCAGTTACTTATGCACACTCAGACATACATACCCACATACATATGTATATACATGAGCTTTCCAGAGCTGAACTGATTTATCGGATACAACCTCTAGCCACCCATTGTGGGTGTTTCTGCTGTTGTATTGGGTAATCCTCCTACAAGGATAACAGGATGCTTATTTGCTTTTGTTTAACGAAAGAGGGTTAATAATGATTTTTAATGGTATTTGTTTATCGAATTCATCGAATTTACACACAGACAGACACTCACATACATACACATACATATACATATATATGTATAGAGATACAAATTGGTTATAGCATTGGGAAAACGGAAACAGAAATCACACAACTATCGTTGGGATAGTAGTTGCTTCGAAAAAGGTAGATTGTGCAAGACCACAGTGAGAAACACAGTGTTGTGAAAAGGAAATTCCGGGAGTGGAATTTTTTACCCTCCATTATTCGCTGAAGAGTATATTCATGATAGACCCTACTAAGTATACATATATTCTGGATCAGCGTAAATTTCTAAGACGATTAAGCAATGTTCGTCTGTCTGTGTGTCGGTCTGTCCTTCTGTTGTAATCACGTAATTTTTCGAACGAATTGAGGTAGAAGGATAAAATTTTGAACACATGATAATTTTTTCAGTAGGCAGGTCAAGATCGTAATTGGGCCATGTCGGTGTACGTTTTCGTTTAGCCACCATATAACGTTTCGTTTAGCCAACCATATGTATATTCTTTGGAAATTTTCGACTTTTGTCCGGGATGGCCTTTAAAAAAAAGATAGATACAATAAGGAAAATCAATTGTTTTTGAATCTGAATCCTTTAAGGACTCCTGGGCTTCTTCCTCAAGAGAATCTTAATTTTTGGAAACTGAAGATTTTTCCTAAAAAAAGACAATTTATGAAGATTGGAAGAAAAATTGAAGTATTAAAAATATTCTCTAAAAACTTGTGAAATATATATTGATAAATCCTAGTTATCCTCGATTTTTTTTTGGAATCTGAATCCTTTAAAGACTTCTGAGAAAATATGTCAAAAATTTGAAAGGGATATTGTTCGTGAAGATCTTTTAAAAACTATCAAAAAATCAACCAGAGAATAACAGTTTTTTGGAGCCTAAATATCACAAAAACTTCTGAGAATTCCGGAAATTTGTCCAGGCAGTCGTATATAGTTGGTCAAAGTCTAGGGATTTTTGTTCTTGTAAAAAGACTATTCATGACTAGGAAGTCCTTGGCAACCATTTAAAAAAAAAATATTTGTCTGGGCCTAAAAGTCCTTTAAAAATCCATTTTTTGTCCTGAAAGTCCTTGAAAATATCCTCAAAATCTTAATGCGAAACCTAAACTAATTCTAAAAACCTGAAAAAATATTTTAAGGTACGCAAACATTAGATTTATTTGAAGTCCTCCCTCACATTTATATATTTTTTACACGAGATCTATTATTGGAGAAGAATATTCCAAACTTCGAATTTTGAAGAAAATTGGACATTGATTTCACATTTTATGAAAGTTCGTCTTGTGTGGGATAGGTGCGAGGTTGATCCTATATTTTCCATTTTCGCACCTAACCTAAATCTGATAATAATAAGTCTGGACTATGTCGGGTACTCCGCCAATGATCTCTCTCTCTCCAAACTTGTTTGCCACTAGATTTGTGACCACTTTCTAAGTTCCAAAGTTTCGGGCTAGTTCTTCTTAATTCAATAAAGTCAGTTGACTTGCTTATAAATATCACTATCGACGGTAAATATATTTAACTTTTGAACACATTGAAATATTTAAATAATCAGAGTTCTAAAATTAATCAATTGTATTTGAGAGTGGCAGTAATGAATAGGGTATGAATTTCGCAAGAAATATACTCTCCATATTTTTACTATATATAAGAGCGTGTACTCCTGTTTGAAAAGCAAGAGTGGAAGTCAAAATGTTCGGAAAAAGAAAGAGTTTATTCTAAGCTGTTGGTTTGAGGAGATACCCATATTAAATAGTACGACAAAAACTAAAATATTTCTCAGTAAGTGAGAATTTGCTCGATTTTGAGTATATTTTACTTCTATTCGAAAACGAGCAGAGTATACTCTCTCTAAAAAAAGCATGGTACGAAAAACTTATGCAAACAATTAAAAAGGGCTTTAAGTACGACCTGTCTGAACCCTCCACCAGTATGTTTATCAAGGTAAAATTAAATAATAAAAATAACAGGAGAGAACAGACCTACCAAGAACCCCAATTGTCAAGTTTCAGCTAATTTGGTTGGAAATTAAAAATTGTTGGGTCTCCAATGAATATTTCGAGGTGTTGCAAATCGAATAACAAATTTAATATACCTCCCATTCTATGGTGGAGGGTATAGAAATAA